>NC_134407.1:23781779-24081779 GCF_038048845.1 Mixophyes fleayi
GCAAGTGCAGGATTCAGTCTCTAATCAGAAGTTGTGTTAGGCCACTATTTAATGTAACCCCCTGTCACCGTGTGTGGAATTAAGGGGGTGCATGGGTAGATAATGCACTTCCTCATCTGTGTTTTCATCTCTGCCCTGGCTAGCTCTTGGGTGTGATCAGAAGGTCCTTAGTGTATGCAAGTTTTACAACAATGCCTGCTAAGTTTGAACACAGGTTTTGTTGCTTGATGGTGCAGTGCAATATTTGTTGCATTAAGTTGGACACCAGACAGTATATATTGCAAAACAGAAACTCTTTATTTACATTCCTTCTCCACTGCAGCACATATTCAACTCCTGTCTCCTCCAGCACGGTTCGTAGGTGGTCAATACGAAAATTACAGTTCATATACGCCTTACTCCTCCTGCACAGTACTTAAAGGGTTAGCATGGATAAGATAAAAGGACGGTCACATTTAAAAAGTTTTGGGGGTTTTTAGCGCAAATTCATCTCTCTGCAGTATTCACTAATCCATTTTCTGCAGGGGCTAATATTCCATTTATTCGGCTCAGGCATTATCTCTGGTGTACTCTCAGCCACAACTCATCCCCTCTCTGCTGGAGTAATTGCTCCATTTACTTGGGCTCTGACACTTCACTATGCACAATGCCGCTTCTCTGTTCCCAGAGGCACACCTTTCTCCATAGGATCTCGCTCTCTCTTTTATATGCACTGCTTGGTTTGGGGGTCTTCCCCTGGTTACTTTACTGGGGACTGTCCCCCACAGGTTCTGGTGCTTCACGCTGCTACTGTCAGAACTTCCCTTTTATCTGTATTTCTTTCATCTCTCTTATAATCCTCCATCACTATTACCATTCCTCCCTTCTCCCAATCTCTTTCTCAATCATATATTATCCTCTACTCTCTATCATACTGCTATATTCTGAGGTAATTCTGTATATTACCCTCTGAATGAGATCTCCTCTCTATCATACTGCTGTATTCTGAGGTAATTCTGTATATTAGCGCCTGCCTGAGCTCTCCTCTATCATACTGCTGTATTCTGAAGTAATTCTGTATATTACCTCCTGACTGAGCTCTCCTCTCTATCATACTGCTATATTCTGAGGTAATTCTGTATATTACCTCCTGCCTGAGCTCTCCTCCCTATCATACTGCTGTATTCTGAGGTAATTCTGTATATTACCTCCTGACTGAGCTCTGCTCTCTATCATACTGCTGTATTCTGAGGTAATTCTGTATATTACCCTCTGACTGAGCTCTCCTCCGTATCATACTGCTGTATTCTGAGGTAATTCTGTATATTACCTCCTGACTGAGCTCTCCTCTCTATCACACTGCTGTATTCTGAGGTAATTCTGTATATTACCTCCTGACTGAGATCTCCTCTCTATCATACTGCTGTATTCTGAGGTAATTCTATATATTACCTCCTGACTGAGATCTCCTCTCTATCATACTGCTGTATTCTGAGGTAATTCTGTATATTACCTCCTGACTGAGATCTCCTCTCTATCATACTGCTGTATTCTGAGGTAATTCTGTATATTACCTCCTGACTGAGCTCTCCTCTCTATCATACTGCTGTATTCTGAGGTAATTCTATATATTACCTCCTGACTGAGATCTCCTCTCTATCATACTGCTGTATTCTGAGGTAATTCTGTATATTACCTCCTGACTGAGCTCTCCTCTCTATCATACTGCTGTATTCTGAGGTAATTCTATATATTACCTCCTGACTGAGATCTCCTCTCTATCATACTGCTGTATTCTGAGGTAATTCTGTATATTACCTCCTGACTGAGATCTCCTCTCTATCATACTGCTATATTCAAAGGTAATTCTGTATATTACCTCCTGATTGAGCTCTCCTCTCTATCATAATGCTATATTCTGATGTAATTCAATGTATTACCTCCTGACTGAGCTCTCCTCTATCATACTTCTATATTTTGAGGTAATTCAGTGTATTACCCCTGGATGAGCTCTCCCCTCTATCATACTGCTATATTCTGAGGTAATTCAGTATATTGTCCCCCTGACTGAGCTCTCCTCCCTATCATACTGCTATATTCTGAGGTAATTCAGTATATTGTCCCCCTGACTGCACTCATTTCTTTATTAAGCTATTTTCTGAGGTAACCTGCTCCCCAGATTTTCAGAGGTTCCCAGGACCTCCACCCCTTATCCCAGGTTCCAATGTGTCACTCACCAACCCCTTCTACTATGATCTGTCATCCAAGCCTTCAGTTGCTAAGCAAAGGTTCCTTGCGTATTACCTCTGGGACCTAGTGTTGGGGTTACACATTCAGCCACTGGGAGGTGTGCATAACAACAATATGACCAATATAATGGAAATACTGTCGCACAGAGTTGCTGAACAATCATACGAACATACACTGTGCATTGGGCCCCTCCTTGATATCTGTCAAGTGCCACATTGTGTTTACAACTGATCATTAGCAATAGTCACCCATTGTTTGTAGGAAATTGTCAACTTTAAAAGGAAAAACTTCTTTCCCTCATGAAGGAACATCATACTTTCACAACATATGATTAATATGTAATTTGTGCACCCATACAATCAGTATGACAGTGCACACTTTTATTATTAAATTCAAATATGCAGAGAAATATCTCCTCAGAGTCCCAATTTTTGATGGCCAAAACTAGCTCAGCCTATTGGAATAAGAGCACAATCTCAATGGTAAGAGTGTGTCTTGGATAGATGCATAACGTGGTGCATCAATGGTGCTGTCTAATTTTATTGTTGAATTTGGATATGGTTTGGACATACATAGAAACCCTCCTACATTATGTTTTAATGAATAGTCAAAAGTAAAGTAAAAATACATTTTAATCATAAAAAATAACATGTTTTCCTTTTAAAACATAATGTACTCTGGCTTAAATACCAGTATACACCTCATAAAGTATTAAAATAATTTTTTAAAATCATACTTATAGATTCATCATATTAATATTGTGATAGGACATTATTTTAGCTTATTTTTAGAAATAATTGTAAACCATTATGTAAATAAAATTTGTACTATTTCTGTAGCTATTAGTATTATAAAAATGTGTACAAAGTAAAAAAAAAAAGAAAAAACATTTAAAAACAACATGTTAATAAGCAAAATAACATAAGCATAGTCCTCTAAAAACCAGAGGGTAATGTTTTACACAGCACGATGTAACTCATCTAACATTTCTCAACAGACTATGTTTCAATCATTAAGGTTTCAGTGATAATTAAACTAATTACACAAATGAAACAAGCTACAGAAAGAAAGCTTCCAGTAATGATTCTTTTTTTTCACATTACTTAGAAAGGCAAAGTATATTTTTATTAAAATGATCACAAAAGGGGAATCAAAACAAACTAATATTCTATCAGTGATAATTATCACCCCGGCTTTGTATGATTATTCAACAAATAAACAAAAATGTGGCATAGTTACATTTTATAGCAGTTCCTCCTTGGGTATATAATTAGGGAATGGATTAGTCCATTCAAAATAAAAATAAAGCTAATGGTGGTTTTATAGTGTCATTTACAGTAATCCATGAATAGAATGAGACCATTGAAAAAGATACATGTTCCCTCCAACCAGATTTGTTGTTTATGTGAAATCATTGGGACTGCCAATAGCTTAAATATATAGTGGCTCGTAATGAGCCATTTGGTTAACATCTAAATTAAACTAGTAAAAATATACTGAACATTGCGCATCCTCATGTAGCTAACCTGTTAAAGAAAAATATTAAAGGAAAATATTAAGAGATAACTATTTTTTGGGGTTAAATATGTAAAAAGAGACACAAAGGCAATATTTTGCAAATATAAGCCTTATCATGTTTTTTGTTGGTAGGTCCACTCTCTAGAAGAGTGTATCTAACAAGAGTCTTTTGTCGACAGTCTTCATCTACAATCAGGTGTATACATTCTTCTCCACATTTCAGCAGTAAAAGTGTAGATGAATGTTATGTGTGTTTGGTGAAAGTGACATCACTGCTATCCACTTGCCATTTAAGAAGTGCTGACAGGAAGTACCTGGCAGCCATCTTCAGTTCTCAGTATATACTGCACAGTTAAGATATGTTCTCAGCTTTCCAGCCTCTTCTTCTTGATTTCAACTCAGAAAGTTCTACATCGTGTCAGAATGTTGGCTGCGATGGCACAAGGTCTCCAACGCATAGATACACTTGTTTTTGACAACGCCATCGCGGACGCATGGCTCAAATTCAAGAAGGAATGGCATGTATACTGCTGTGCTGGACTCTGAGGCAAATCAAAAATTGTGCAGACATAAACCCTGCTCAATTTAGCGGGTGCTGAAGCTGTAGATAAAGCTGACATGTTTGTTTATTCAGAAGAGGAAGATCAGGAGGATCCAGACACACTAATAAAATATTTGATGAGATATTCTTACCAGTTAAAAATGTCATAATGGACAGACATGCATTTAACACTGCTGTGCAGAGCCTCTCTGAGAGCATCCAGTCATATGCTGCCAGATTGAAACTATTAGCAAAGAAATGTGACTATGGTGACCTATCAAGTGAGCTTATCAGGGACAGAATTGTTTGTGGGACTTATGAGGACGTCACTCGTGCGCATCTCCTGCGGGAGAAGACACTGACACTGGACACTGCTATACACATGTGCATGTTACATGAGCAGTCCTGCAAAAGTGCAATTGAGTTGAAAAAAGAGTCTGATATATGTGACCTCCGGCAACATGAGCAGCAACAAACACGCTGTGTGAATTGCGGCGGTCACCATTACTATGAACGTCACAAATGTCCTGCTTTCAATAAACGCTGCAATGCCTGTGGTAAACAAAATCACTTTGATCGCTGGTGAAGGTCCAAGCCCAAAGCTGATGACAGACAACACTACAGTGCACGTCCCAGTAGCCCACCGCACCGAGTCCATACAGTAGATACACCGCCAGAAAGCAATCCCAACATCGGTCTTCACTGTGAGCGTGTTGACCTGAGGGCTGAAAAGGGTGAAATATTTACTACCATAGTTGAAAAGGAGACAAATAACGCCCTCAAAATTAAAATTGACACTGGCGCCAAATGCAATGTCATGTCATGTGAACAACTCCAGCGCACAAACCACAAAACACCTATCCCCCATTCAAAGAAGACACAAACGTGGAATGAGTGGTTGCATTGTATGTACACAGCGAACAATTAGGAACCTTTTCATCTGAATTTTTCCTATTCCATAAATTATCTTCTATATCTCATAAAGGTCATTGATTGAGATCTAGCCCAGTTGATATTTAAATTATTTTCAAGGTAATTCAATAGTACTCCACTTTACCTCTGTTTCTTGTTAGTGTGTATTCAATGTACTTTAAAGAGTTTAACTGTTTTAATTAAATTGCTATATGAGAGAACTCTTCCTCTATTTCCTTTCCATATATACAATAGTATAGTAGATTTTAATGTCTTCTTTTTATGTTTGCCTGAAAATACTCAAAGTGCTTTTAAGAACAACCGCCTGGGATCTTGATGAGTTCATTACTTGTTATGCTGTTATTCTGTTGCCGTAATTAAACCGTTCATGGCATAGTGCATCTGATAGTGATTTGATGAGAAATTAATGACCCCTAATTGCCTGTAGCAATACAAGGTCCTTACAACAGGGAGGATATCGGTTTTGGCCGATAATATTTTCTCAGACGTGATTAAATAGGAGAAACTGTGAAAATTCAATAAGTGTTTTAGTGCTATACATCTTTTCAAAATATCATATAGTATAGGGAAGGAGCTAAAAAAATATCCAAAATAAAATAAAATCCTCATGTTGTAAGAAAGATAGCCAGAATAACCTTGCTACATTTTGAGAAAAGCTACCTTAATCCCTTCTTACTGCTTCTGTTGCTAATCAGACAAAATGTTCGGCACCCAAGGAGGACACTAAAGTATATGGAATTGGGTGGGCAGAATTACCTTCATTTTTCACTAAACTGCGGGCTTGAAAAAGTGGAGATGTTACCTATAGCATCCAATCAGATTGTAGCTGTCATTTTGTAGAATGCACTAAAAAAATGAAAGCTAGGATCTGATTGGTTGCTATGGGCAACATCTCCACTTTTCCAAACCCGCAGTTTAGTAAATCTAGCCCTGTGTCTCTTTTTAGCTCAAGTTCTTTGGAAACGATGTGAATATTATATTTTTCTATATGAGAGTTTGCCTATTGTTTGGGATATTTCTCCCTAAAAGATAGACATTTGGTACACTCTGATTTCTGAGGGTCTGGATCCTTACTGTAATTAATTATCAGTCAGATTTACTTATGCTAAAAGTTTTGAGGAACAACCTAGGTGTGTTCCTAATAGCGCACCTTTTATATTACAGAATTATTTGTACCTATGTTTAACACAACTATAGAATTCTATGAGTGAGGAATATTATTTAAGAGCACTTCTTTATTTGTGATCATCTATAGGTATTATATACTGTTGATACATTATAAGTCTGATTCTGTTAATAATCATCTGCACCTCGAGTGTATTGTTTTCAATATTATTTATGTAATAAATACTGGTTTATTTGTACTTGATTCTGCAATTTGCTCTTATTGTGATTTTTGTAATATATGAGTCCAACCTATTTTGGTTACTCTCCAAAGCACCTGTCCTGCGCTGTTCTTTTTTTCTGGTATGTAAAACTTTGCGTCAAAATGTGAAATGAGACAAATATTTCACTTATACCCCATTCATACTGCACCAAAATCCCGGGCTTTTGCCGGGGCGAGCTAGAACGTTTTGTTGCAGTATGAATGGTACAAGTCAAAAATCCCGGGTCTAAAAACCCGGGTCTTCAACCCGGGATTTATCGAGGGGTAATTCCCGGGTCGGACCCGGGTTGCCTGCACTATGAATGGTGCAACCCGGTTTTTCTACCCGGGTTGCACAGAAAACAAGCTGATTGGCTGTCTGCCTGTCTCTGGAGGATGATGTCATCGGTGGGAGCCCGTGGAAGAAAAAAAAACCAGTCACCTTTCAATGACATCACCATTTTTCAGCCAATGAAAACTGCTCTGGTGATGACTCCCACAAATTGCCAGGGCACAGACTTGTGCAGTATGAATGGGGTCAACCCAGGAAATTCCTGGGTCCGAGGTGCAGTATGAATGGTGTTTCTGAGCTGGGACGCTCCGAACCCTGGCAAAAACCCAGCTTGAAAAACCCGGGATATTGCCGGGGCGGCAGTATGAAAGCGGTATTAATGATTTGGAAAATGTCACTCAACTCTAATACATAGCAGTCTAAACATTTTCAGCAACTCTGCTATTTTTTTTTATTTACCATTCTTCTTAGTTAGAAAATAGAATTCAAATAACCTCAGTTGACTTTAAGAAATTATAAGAGGCCTTGCAATTATAAGAATAACACTTGAACTCTCTCAACAAAAATGTAACATCACACTGAATTTGTGAATTTATGACGTATGAAAACTTTTTGTTTTTGTTTTTATCACGTGATCATAGAACCTTGGAAATCTTCCATTGAAATATAATTGAATTTTTAAGTGTAATTTATCTTTATTGAGTTTATAAGGCAGTTTCAACAATGGCAAACTGAAGCATATAAACGGTGAACAAACCACAAAAGTAGGTACAAATTGTAATTAATTTTTTGTTCTCATATAGAGGAGATGTTCAGGGAATCCTAGGTTGTGATTTTTTTGTTTGTTTTTAGACTAATGCTTTAAGAATATTTCAAAAACTCCCTCCCATGATAGACAGTGATTTACGGCAGAGGTGGCTAATCCTAATGGCAGTATAACTCTTATAGAACAAATGGATTTATTTCAGAGTCTGTGATATACTCTGTAGAGGAAAGCATACAGTGTACACAGAACCATACCTAATCTTTTTAAAGACCATCAGTCCTTTCAGGGACAAATAACTGAAGTGTGATAAACTAAAGTATGGTATGGGGAAAAAGCATTGGGAGACAGGTAATAGATCACATAGGTATCAGAAAACGTGCTATATTTTTGCTATTATTGCACACAATAAATAATGCTAGATTCAAGGTCAAGAGTATCACTGAGTTACATTACAATGGTCGGAAAAATAACATATTTCTCTAGCAGAATAATGCAAACTGATGGAAAGAGCTTACATGAAAACATAACCTCAAATCAGACAATGTTATCCCCCAATCACAACCATTTATTTTTATTATTTATTTAACACTTCACTGACAGTTAACATAAGACGATACTCTATAGTTAGAGATGATGTTCACAAAGTATCCTTCCAGACACTTTGCAGAAACCGTATATAATGTAGAAACTTCATTCAGAATCATTGTGGGGCAATGTTTTTTAAAGCAGACACACAGCAGGTCAGACCTGCAAAAAGCAATCTGATATGAATTGGCATTTCTCAGCTATAGGCTAAGACAGGGTTTCCCAAACCCAGTCCTCAGGGCTCCCCAACAGTGCATGTTTTCCATATCTCCTTGCTGGAGCACAGGTGTATTCATTACTGACTGACACATTGTAACAGATCCACAGGTGGTCCTAATTATGTCACATGTGATCCAGAAAACCTGCACTGTTGGGGAGCCCTGAGGACTGGGTTTGGGAAACCCTGGGCTAAGATATACTAAGATATACTATGCAACATGTCTGCTGTTAAGGACCAAACAATGTTATCACCTTCTTAGGGGAGGAACATACCAGAACAGGCTAGGTGCAGGATATAATAACACCCAGATTTGTCAAATGTATAAAAAGGTGTATCATCACTGTGACTATCTCAAATAAACATGAGGGTCTTAGTGTACATTTTGATCAAATTGCGAATGTCCATCTACCTGGACAAGGTGACCTCATGCAGAGGTCTAATAGTTTTCTGTTTAACTGTCATTACCTTCAGTTTGGCCCAGAACCTCACCCATTTATTCCTGTTTTTAATTAGTGTAGCTTTCATCTAGGTCTTACCAACATTATCTGTAATCAGTAGGCAGATTTATAGTGTAGATACCCATCTGAATGCATCACCTTGTCATTCGAGATTTGCTGTTCGCGGTTCGTCGTTCCTAATAGAAAAGCCAAAAGGATTTAAAATTTAACTTGAACCTGTTTAATTTGATTCTATTGATGGATATAAAATTTGAAAAATCCTGGCAAATTTTCAAACTGATTTATCCGTTTTGAGAGAGTTTGTGAAGCATAGTTGTTTCAGGTAAACATGTAGCCACTTATAAAAAGAACTATAGTAATAATAATAATAATAGTAATAATAATACATAATTTTTTTTTTTTTTTAAATCATCAACATAACCTAGCATAGTCAGCATACTACACGATCACATGATCATTATGAATGGAATTGTAGACGTTCCATAAAACACGCCTAATGGCAGCCAATCGCATGATTAAGAGCAAGGACATACATAAAACAAACACATACAAGGCAGACAAAATAAATGCAGACATGAAAACAAAGGGTATGAAGGACCATGCTCATTAGAGAGCTTACATTCCTTGTGGGAAAGGGCACAGCTAAAACAAGAGGAGTGAGTGTGGCTTAGAGTGGAGATTGGGACAGCTGTGAGGGTGGGGAATTCCATAAGTGGGGAGCAGCACAGAAGAAGTTTTGTAGGCGCAAGTGAGAGGTGGTTACCAGAGACGAGACAAGGCGCAGGTCAGAGGTAGATCTTAGAGGGAGGGAGGGAAGGAAAGTATTTTGATATGAGATTTGACATATATGGAGTCATTTGAATTGGATTCTGGAGGACACAGGGAGCCAGTTTAGGAATCTGCAAGGAAGATCAGTCTTGCAGCAACATTTAGGATGGATTGAAGTGTGGATATATGGGTGTCGGGAATGCCAGATAGCAGAAGGTTGCAGTAGTCAAGACGGAGAATGGATAAGAGTTTTGGTAGCATGTTGAGTAAGAAAAAGGTGTATTCTAACAATGTTTTTAAGGTGGAATCGACAGGATTGTGAGAGTGTGGATGTGAGGAATAAAGCAGAGGGTGGAATCAATTATATATTGACACCAAGGAGGTTGTGGTAAGAGAGTGGGAATGCTAAGTTAGTGAAACTAGAGATGGAGCAGTAGCGGGAGAAGACAATGTCAACGGAGTGTCCATCACAGTGGGTGAGAGATGAGGTCCACTGGTTAAGCTCAAAGGAGGAAGTAAGGGAAATAAGTTTAGTAGTGGAAGAGACAGTAGGATTATCAATGGGAATGTTGAAATCACCTAGTATGAAAATAGACAAGTCAAAGGATAGGAAATACGTGAGCCAGGCTGCAAAGTTGTCAAGAAATTGGTTAACTGGACATGGGGGGCGACAAATGACGGCAACACAAAGGTGGAGAGGATAAAATAGACAGATAGTGTCAACTTCAAAGGAAGAGAATGAGAGTGAGTGTTCAGAGGTGCAACTTGAAGAAAGTAGAATGCCTGCTCCACCACCTTGTCTGTTTACAGGGATGCGTGTATGGCTGAAGGAGAGACCCCGAAGGAGAGACCCCAAAGGAGAGAGCTGCAGGGGTTGTATTGTCAGAGACAGTGAACCAAGTTTCTGTAATGGCCAAGAGGTTGAGGGATTTAGAAATAAATAAATCATGAATGGATGAAGTTTGTTACAAACAGATCTGGCATTCCATAGTGCGCAGGAGAAGTGAAGAGAGGGTAGTGGTGATATGTGGATAAGGGAATGCAAGTACAGGGTGGACGGAATGGTTTAGGATGGAAAGAGGAATGTGAGCAGAGAGTGGGTATTGTATGAGGTCCAAAGTTAGGTGAGTTATAACCAGCAGCGATGAGAAGGAGAAGGGTGAGGAAGAGGACATGTGAGGAGTATTTGTGGGTGTGATGTTTATTTCTACTTATGCAGGCTGGTGACTGTGGTGGGTGCAGGAGACAAAACAGTTCATGTGTACAGACTAGTGAGGAGGGAAGAAATGGAAGGGAAAAAGAATAGCGGAGGGAGAAACAGGATGATGAAGAGAGAAGAGAAGTTTGAAGAGAAGTGTGGTGATTGTAAATAACAGAGTGTAAATTGAGTAGGTGCTTGATGAAGAGATGTGAGAGATGTGGATGAATGTGCATTAGCTAAGGTAAGTAATTAGAGAGTAGAAAAAAACAATTGATCCAAATGGTGCAGGGCAATAGAAGAGGTGAAGGATATTTTACCGGCCCCTGGCAGGGGTTAATAGAGTAGGCAGTTTCTGCCGTTCTGACACGACGAGGTCCAGGAGGGTACTGACAGTTGGGTGCAGAGGGTCCAGCAGCCAAACAGAGATGGTAACAGAAATCACAATTGAGCTCATTGGGCAGCCGAACAGATGATTAAATAGCAATGATAGTGAAGCTCTGTGTGTCCCCCAGCTGAAGAGAGATGGCAGTTTAGTAGATCCTAAAACAGACTTGTTCTTGGTATGAAGTCGATCCTCAGTGCTGCTGTGAAGTTTGCCAACAGTATTCAGAAATATCCAATGTTTTATATTTGTGAGAATAAGGAAAATTGGGAACTTGGGCAAAGATCTGAGCCAGTGTACAGCTTACTACAACTGCCATCCACATGATAAGATCCAAGATAATATGAGGCAGAGATCAAAACCGTATCATGGGAACAAAAGTATTCTATTGAACCTATGCATCTGCTCCCTCCCTATGTAACCAACCAATCTTCCCCTTTACTAGGTCTGGACACATGATCAATGATCTAGAATTTTGACTCATTTAAATTATTTACAAGACTGTGCCAGAGAAAATTGTTGTTATTTTTTAGCTTATTTTCTTAATACTTTACATCTAATGTCACACTCATTTTCAAGTAAGCTCTGGAAATAAGACACTCTCCCATCTCTTAAATTCTTAATGATTTCTGTAGTGTAGGGGTATTATTGTCTGGTAATCACGTTCAAACATGAATCTAAAGAAAGACCAAACAGCCATTTTTAATGGAAGACTGAGGTTACTTTTTGAAAAATGTCTACAGGAGGGGATAATAACACAAGCAGAATGTAATTATCTTACATAAATAGAACCATAATTCCTGCTTTTCATTGATTTTTAAAAATAAATAAACTTTTAATGAAACCACATGGAAGGGGACATCATCTCAGGAATTAAATCTCATTTTACATTTGTCCAAATTTCTCTATCTTTTTGCAGCCTTGCGTGTCTATTACTGTCTTTTATGAAGCACTCTATGGCATAATTATAAAGTTCTTTTATTCAGTTATTTGCCATGTACAATGCATTACGACAGTTTTGTAGTTTCCATGACAGTCTAATTTCAAAGAGAAGCAGATGTAATTTTTTTATTGAATGTATTATTTTTTTCTGAATTACAATTAATTCAAATATAAGAATGCCTTCTACTTGCAACATCTATGAGTTTCTACAGAGAACTCAGTGGCTCCCAGCCTGGCCTATCTCTTGATGAGTCTTTGGGAAAAATGTCCCATTTCGTCCAACAACCACTTTAAAGAGTAAATCCAGGATTGCAAATGGTACAAAGGTGACCTAATCTTTATTTGACTGGCGTGCTAGATCCTGAAAGGTTCATCGATTTTTGGATGATAATTGCTTCAACTTAGTATTTATGCATTCAGTAAGTAATAACTCTATTGCATTTTTGGATCTCTGTATTAAGTCCCTAGCTTTTCATACCCCCTTCAAAAAAGCGGGTGCCAACACATATTTTGCTGCATAGTGTTGGCATAAGGACCCTTGGCTTCGATCTATCCCAAGAGTCAGCTTCTCAGAATTAAAACTAATTGTACTCTGGACAACATGGTGGCTAAGTGGTTAGCACTTCTGCCTCACAGCACTGGGGTCATGATTTCAATTCCCGACCATGGCCTTATCTGTGTGGAATTTGTATGTTCTCTCCGTGTTTGCATGGGTTTCCTCCGGGGTGCTCTGGTTTCCTCCCACACTCCAAAAAACATATTGGTAAGTTAATTGTCTCCTAACAAATTGACCCTAGTCTCTCTCTCAGTCTGTGTGTGTATGTTAGGGAATTTAGACTGTAAGCTCCAATGGGGCAGGGCCTGATGTGAGTGAGTTCTCTGTACAGCGCCGTGGAATCAGTGGCGCTATATAAATAAGTGATGAGGATGATGACGATGACTAGGAAACAAAGTCTGTTTTTCTTTATTTTCTTTCTCTTTAAATAATAAGGAGGAAGGGGAGGGCAGCTTGCTGCTTTAAGAAAAATAGAAACTTATTGAATGTATATGATTGATTCTATGGTTCCCAGAGGGTTTAATGTCAATTTTGATTTATTTTTTCTTTTTAGAAGATGGCTAGATAAGAAATTAAGATATTATATTTTTTATTGTTGTTCAGATAGAATAAACAATATATAATGCAACCTTTCAGCGCAAGGTATGTAGTTAGTGAGTTGAAGCTGCCAGTCGCTAGGGGTCTATTATCCCCTAATCAGAAATGAAAAAATATTGGGCCTGATTCATTAGGGATCTTAACTTGAGAAGCTTCTTATTTCAGTCTCCTGGACAAAACCATGATACAATGCAAGGGGTGCAAATTAGTGTTCTGTTTTGCACATAAGTTAAATACTGACTGTTTTTTCATGTAGCACACAAATACTTGATAGCTTATTTGTACACTGAAATTTAAAGTTGATACTTGTGTACTACATGAAAAAACAGTCAGTATTTAACTTATGTGCAAAACAGAAAACTAATTTGCTCCCCTTGCATTGTAACATGGTTTTGTCCAGGAGACTGAAATAAGAAGTTTCTCACGTTAAGATCCTTAATGAATCAGACCCATAGACCCCAATCTTAAATAATTTTGTTCAGATAGAGCCTGTTAGTAATGGAATGTTATATGAGGTTCGTTATGACATCATTCCATTAAGTGCGATACCTGTGTGTTCCACATAAATACACAATGCTCGTTTGTATCATGGTGCTTAGAATGTTTGGATAAGAAACTCTAAAACATGTACATGTTGTAGAAGAACTCCAAGGGTTAACCCATTATATATTATTAGCATCTATGACATCGTAAGTGCAAGATTGTTGTCTTATTGTAATTAAAAGTGAGTACACTTGATCTGTTGAAGGCTTCTTTTCTCCTTTCAGCGCTCTGTCATCCCTGTATAATATTGTGATATCAATGTGGCAGCGAAGGAGTATTTGCCCAGAGGCAGCAGCAGTGAATTAAAGTGAGGTTGACACAGAAAGATCGCTCATTCTGCTTCCCTACATTGGAGCAATTTTTGGTGATCACACATGATCCCACTCGCATGTGGCACTGTAGAGGTTAAAATATTGCACGACAAATACATTTTTAATTATTATTATTATTATCATCACCTATTCATTGTCTAAGCATATTATGGACAACTGGATTCATTTCACCTTCAGTAAAAAAATGTAAAGGCACCAAATAACAAAACCAGAAAAGATTAAATAAGGGAAAAGTACCTAAATAAAGATAATGATATTAGAATTATAAGTACAAATGTTTTTTTCTTGGCCATCATTATTTATAATGACATTCCCACATGACTTATTCCACCTGGTACAAAAAGATCGGCTCCTGAACGTCCCACTTATGTTCCTACAGCAGTAACCTGAGCTGAGTTAAAAACAAATAGTGTGAAAGAAAATGTCACACCTTTCTGATAGAGTTTTTTCTTACAATGGCTGTGAATGATTAGTGCTAGTTGCTTTTGTTGGATCAAAAGTTACTTTTAAAACTTTTTTTTTTCTTCCAGCATTGGTTTGGGATGTAAGGTTATTCAGAAATTCTGAAACACAGCAATTTGTAGAATCTTGAAACTTTATGAAACGTTTAGCTCTGACAAGTGTTTAACACTTTTAGTTACATGTGCTATACAAGTACAAGCTGTTTTTCTCTGGTATTAGAAAGTTAACACTCTTAAAAGTAGTTGTAATAACTCTAAAATAACACCGCAGATGGAAGTCTACATAGCAAAATAGGCTTTTTATATTCACATATTGTTCTCATTTATCATTCA
The DNA here is from genome assembly GCF_038048845.1 of Mixophyes fleayi. NCBI lineage: Eukaryota > Metazoa > Chordata > Amphibia > Anura > Limnodynastidae > Mixophyes > Mixophyes fleayi. Next base: position 23,796,803 of record NC_134407.1, read on the forward strand.
AATCTCATATCTACTATATAAATGCCTAGTGGCGTGTGTGAAAAAAAAAAAACAAGCTGCAGCGCCACATGCTGGGCAGAGTTATGCACTGACCTATATATTTCTTGAAGGAGAAGTGACAGTTGGGAGTGGTTGGTGGTTGCCGGGGGTGACAGTGGGGAGTTTTTAACACCTTAATGAGCTTGATGAAGGATGTGGCGATGAAGATGAAGGATGAGGTGATGGAAAAAAATGATGAGGTGGTGACATGTGGACAAAACCACGTTAAAAAAGGGCGCTTGCGTCGGGAAGTAACGCTCTTCCCCTGAGAAGGCCTGGGCTAGCCCCAAATGCATGACAAGAACCTTTTTAACACCTTACACCTTAAGTAGCTTGATTTGACTAGAATGCATGAGTATCATGCACGGGTTAACTTGTATATATATATATATATATATATATATATATATTATTATTATTACAAAATATAAAATTTGTCTCCATGTGTTATTCCGTAATACTAACTTGGGTATCCATGGTCTGTTTACCAAATGCCCTGCCATTTTATTACCCGCAGCCATGAAACGGTACAGGTAGATAACAGACCTTTTTAAATACCGTCATGGCCAAAAATAATGGCAGCCTTGCACTTTTTTGAAATAACATGCAACTCACAGTTTCCGATAAACTGAAGTTGAAATTAACAACAGTATTTGGTCTCCACATTTCTTTCTCTGTTAATACTACAGAACCATTGTTTTTTTGTCTGAATTTAAAATGGTATCTATTTTTAAATCATAAAAGGAAAAGATAGCATTATTGACACCCTAGACTTAATGGGCCTGAGTCATTAAGGAAAGTAAGGCAAAAGAAGAGCAAATGTTCTCTGGGACAAACCATGTTACAATGCAAGGGGTGCAAGTTACTTTATTATTGTGCACATAAGTTAAATACTGGCTGTATTTTCATCTAGCACACAAATACTTGATAGCTTTATTGTTACACTAAAATTTAAAGTTGATCTAGGACATGCCCTATCCCAACTATAGATCTGTCCCCACATTTGAAATTTATCTCCCCCTACAATGCAACAAGGTTTTGCCCAGGTACAAAGTTACTCCTTTTTTATGCTTTACTCTCCTTAATGACTCAGGCCCAATATTTGATAGCACAGCCTTTGGTGAAGATAATGATGGATGCGCTAACTGCACCTCTCCATTGGCAGTTTGGTCCACTATTCTTGTGCAAACTGCTCCATTTATTTCAGATTTGATGGGTGTTATCTCCCAACTGCTGTTTTCAGATCCCTCCACACGTGTTCTATGGGATGTAGATCTGGACTCTTTTTTGACCACTTCAGAAGAGTCCAACACCTTGTCTTGAACCATTGCTGGGTGCTTTTTGATTTGTGTGGGGGGTCATTTACCTGCTGAAAACCCATGATCTTCAAAGGATAGCCAGCTTCCTGACCTTGGGTTCAACACTGTGCTCCAAAATGGCATCCAAGACCCCCATTGCCAGGTGCAGCCCAGAAACCGCAAAACATCACTGAACCTTTACAATGTTTAATTGTAGAGAAAGTATTCTTATCTTTGAAAGCTTCATTTTGCTTTCTGCAAACATAGATTTGATGTGCTTTACCAAATAAAATCTATTTTGGTCTAATTTTCCACAGGACATTCTCCAAGATGGAATTTGGCTTGTTCAGGTGTGTTTTGGCAAACTCCAGTTGGGCTTTCTTATGTCTCTCTCAGCAGTGGCCCCCTCCTGGGACTACTACCATATAATCCCCTTTCATTGAGTTGGCAATGTTTGGTGCAAGTTGAAACTGTCATACCTTGTGTCTGAAGGTCAGCAGGAGTTGGTTTGCCAGTTGATTGAGGTACTTTCTCCACTGTTCGAAGAAACCCGTGAAGCGATCTTCAATTAAGTTCTCTATCTTGCGGCCATGTCCAAGTAGGTTGGCGACAGTGCCATGTGCCTAAAACTTTCTAAAGACATTTCTTATGATGGAAATGGGAACATCAAGGTCTCTGGAGACAATAATTGTGTCCATCCCATTTAACAATTTCTGTGTGGAATAAGCTACGGCTTAGTAAATATTTCTGCTTCTTGTGCTTTATTCCACTGCAAACCAAAGAAATACATATGCAGATACCAAAATATTTTATTTAAACTCAACAATTTTCTAGAAGAAATTATGCATTATTAGGAAAAACTGCAAAGGGGACAATACTTTTGTCCTGACTGTATATAATGGTTTTGTTGATGGAGAGTTGCTCACAGGCTAATCATATATGTTAAATTTGTTATAGACGGAGGGCTTCAGTCTAGAATTGAAAAGACGACATTGATACATGTGAACCTTTTATCATGATAGCAATGCTCTAATTTAATCTGTGAGTGCGACCCATCAGTAAATCAACTTTCAGTTTGTTTTTAAGGAGTCATTTACTCATTGCAAATTGTGCAGCCTGCAATCTTGTTTCATCACCATGCACCTATACAGTATATGTGCATTACCATTTTCAGCCTTTCAGAAGTGCTGTCAATCAAACACTTTGGGGCATATTCAATTGTTGGTGTTACTGGCGAAAGTAACATGGCGCGCGCACTATTACCGTCATTACGTAAATACCGTTACTACGGTACCTTTCACGCTGGATTCCAGCTCAGGGAGCTGAGAGCTGAAATCCGGCTTAGTATTACCGTAATAATGGTAATACTTTTTACGCTGCGGAAAATGCCAACAATTGAATATGCCCCTTTGTGTGACCATATGCGGGACTGAGGACCTATAAACCACCTCATTAATTTATCACAAATTGCCCTGTTTTCTTCTAAAATACTGCTGGCTCCAGCCTCAGTCATGTCTTAAATATGTGATGACAGCAAGGGGACATTGGAGTGGTCTTTATGTCATGTGTTATATTTGTACATTTTAATGACATTGCTATTTGTGTGCTTATAAATAGACTTTTTCATATAAATTGTGCCTGGATGGTGCTGCAAGTATAGTACAACTTTTGACCTCTGCCATCTCAGGGGTCATGCACACGTTGCTTTGTGTGAGAAATGATACTATACAGCCACTCAATAAATACCTACTTGATGCTTGCTCTAATATATTGGCTGTCATTGCAAGATCCTGCTTTTGCATATGACAGCAACATGAAAAGCCTAATCTACATTCAGTTATATAAAGACTCTTTCTGCTAGTTCCTTCTCTCAGAAGGATCAACGTCTTGCCTCCATCGTTTACAAGAACCTTTGTACTTATTTGTTTCAATGACCACAATGCGAAAAAGAAAATGTGCGGACTAAAAGGAAAAGTGTAATTTGCTTTGTGGTCGCACACGTTTGCATCTTTATATATGACCCTCTCAGCGTGATGTCAACTGGTAATTCATATGTGGTGCCACTTGCACCAGAGTAGAGCTTTAATTTGCTCAGTTACATTTCGTGCACTTGTAGCTGTAAAAGAGGTAAACAAAAAGTCTCAAGGCTGCCTCTCTGCAAATGAATACATCTTACGACTTGACAAACAATTCAGCAAATGTCACCAGATTGTGATCGTGTGCAACCCGCAGACTTGGCACCAGTGAAAGGCAAACTGTAAGTAACAGTAACCTCAGGACATCTTTTTATTAGACAGTTACACATCAAATTACTTAATTACTATGCCATAAAATCTGTCTAAATTGTTTGTATCTAGCAAACAGCTGGGGACGTACAGAACTAGTATTGCAGAAAAACATTATGTGCTGGCAGAACGTGGCAAATAATACCTTACATATGTCTCTTATTGTAATATGCCTGAAGATAACATTAAGATAATTGACTCCTATTATGCTGAACATTCAGGGTCATATTTAACATTCAATTAAATGGGCTGTAAGGATTCTTATAGCTCTATAACGTCTCCTGGATTAGAGGTTCTTTGCCAGTATGGTTGTCAACCTTTTTGCAATGCCATTACAATACTCAGAAAATGTTGCAGTAGCTAAGATGTAAATGACAGTTCTTGAATGTAGAAAAAGAAATAAGAATCACAGAGCTAAAGATAAAAGTGGATCATCTTTAAGTACTATGCACAACGTGGACGTGAGTCATTAAGGAGAGCAAAGCAAAAAAAAAGAGTAACTTTGCACCTGGGCAAAACCATGTTGCATTGGAAAGGGAGGTAAATTTAAAATGTGACAGATTTATAGTTGGGGTAGGGCATGTCCTAAATCAATATTAAATTTCAGTGTAAAGTAAAGCTATCAAGAATTTGTGTGCTACATTGAAAAGCAGCCAGTATTTTCCTTACATGCACAATAATAAACTGATTTGCACCCCTTGAATTGTAACATGGTTTGTCCAGGATCAAATTCTTGATTGCCTTACTTTCCTTAATGACTTAGGCACTGTATGTATTTTTTATGTTATGTATGAGTTAAAAAAATAAAACAGAAAAATGAATCAATATCATTCTATGTCAGTTTGCGATCTGTGTGGCAATTTTGAACTATGTAGGGGGGGAGATTCTTTAAGCCAAGCTGTAAGGATATAGATCAAAGCATACATCAATGTAGTCAAATGAGCTCTTTCAATGCAACCTACTAGCGTGGATAGATGTTAAGCTCTTCACATGAAGCATCTATTAATAAATTCATACATACTTCATGATGTAAAGGAAAATAGATGCAAACTCATTTTATTGGTAAGATGGAGAAAACCTCTCTACTTTGATTCCTTTTGAACATGACATTAATGTTTTGACCAATTAAATTTGCCCATTGGGTACATCGGCAGTTGTACAGACAATGAATAGACTAGAAAGAAAATGAATATACTCCACGGTTCTGGTTGAAGCTCAATCCCATCACTTATTTTTATGTTCTATTATGATAAAATGATGATGGCTAGAAGATAAAATGTTGTTGTTATTTGCATTAATAACACAAAATCCTTGATGCGTGCCAGAAAATATGGATTGCAGAATTTAATCTGCATTATTAAGATGGGAAATCATAAGGAAATTATGCACATAATACTATATAAAGATTCGAAAGCTGTATTCAGAGTAGTCTTGGCAAATGTGTAATTCAGTATCCAGAAGAGTATTATTGACTTTTAATTGCTTTTGAATTGTGGGGACAGTAAAGGTCATTTCTGAAGCATAAAATGAGTGGGTATGCAGAGTATTATCTTATAAATGATGCCCCTGAATTCAGGTTGTGGGAAATCCTGTATTTAGAAATATGACTGCATAACAGGTAATAGCTCATTCGCAACTGGAGTCATGTCCAATTTTTTATTTCTATTTTTGTCAATACCTGGCTTTATAAAAGTAGAAAAGGATGCCAGGGATGCCCACATGGATACAGGTGAACAATAAGTAGAGTAAAAGAGCGTATTCTTATTTCAAATAACCATCCACTGCTCCATAGGTGCGGGTATAGCCCCGGTGCCTTTTAGCATGAGGCTGGATAAAACTATGGGAAGCGCATTTGTTTGCCGACTTAATCCCCCTAGAGAATTCACCCCCATGCTGACTGGCCTAAGGATGGTTTGGCTCTATCAATTGTACAGCACTACAGAAGTTGTTGGCGCTATGTAAATAAATGTTGATGATGATGATGGTGAGGGCACTACACGCTACTGGTTTCCCGGCTATAATGATACCAGCCATGTCTAGCATAACCAAGTTCTAATGCTGTTAAATTCGAGGGGGACCCCACGCTTTTTGCCGCTCTGATTTTTCCAGTACCAGTCTAGGCTGGTCATTGTGTTGGATATGCTTGAAGCGCATTCTACAATTCTAACACTTTAAGCTTACCTAATAACAATTGTGCATCTTGCATACTATTTTGGCTCAGAATGCTAAGCAAACTGTAAGATGCAATTTATGCTTGCATTGTAAATCATGCATATACTTGTGAATCTGAATATTTGCATAAATTCATGTGTATGTGTAATGATATGCTATTAAGTGTATAGTCATGCTGGTGAAACAGCAGTTATCATAATCATGTTACACAAAAATAAGACGCTATCAGCACTATAAACGGGAAACCCGCAGAATGGGGTACCTCTGTCATAATGCCACTCAGACATGGCCAGCAAAAAAAATTGGCCCATCCCCTAGAAAAAAACAGCCCAATTCTGAAGCAATGTGGCTCATCCCAAACACCCCTGGGACAGTGGGTGTTGGGTAATACACTTTTATTTGATAGTTCAGCAGATTTTTTTTGCTGGTGCACTAGTGGTCCCAGCAAGCCCTTGCATGCCTAAACTTTTTGAGTACACCGACGCTTGTAGAACTACAAATTACAGCATACCTATGGCTGCCAAAGCATGCTGGCACTTGTAGCATTCCGGTCCTGCTGGGATCTGTAGTGCACCTGTGAAAAAAATACTTTACAAAAAAAGCACACACACACCATGAAAAAAGTCTTTATTTGTTTACCTAAATCCTGGGGGGATCCACTTCTTTCTTCCTGCTTGCAATCCACTGGTAAAAATTAAAACCCCTGTGGAATAACTAGGACATGCTCCTTGCAGAGACGTGTCAAAACAGGAATTTGATTCAATATGGCAGGTTACTGCAAGTTTATGGTATTTGCACTTTATATTTTAGTATTTATACATTGCCTCTGTGGTTTAATAGCAGACCAAATTAACCATTATTTTCTCCACAAAATGCTCCTCTCATGATTTTCCCACTTATTACCCTAGGGTTATTTCTTTTGCCTAAACTATTTTCAGGGGCATATCCTGCACTCCTACTGCTGCCCCGCTCCCACTGTCATACACAAACCTGCGGTGATTACAGAAAGGGTGCAGGAGACTTCTGTCGCTGGGGTTGATGGGAAGAGGCTAGTTAGAGTCCAAGGGTCTCTGCTGCCGCGCGGATTGTGCCACCTGAGATGAAGTTCTTTCCTTGCCTCAAAGGAATATCTCTGATTTCTTAAATACGAATACTGTAAGTAACATTTTTACAGAGGGCTGCAGGTCAGGAATTTCTTCTTTAGCAAAAATGCTATTAACATAAAATATCTGCACATATCTATGTTAATTATAAAATCATTTAAAATTGTTCATTAGATGTGCATATAATAGTTTTGGCAATAGTAAATTCCAGAATTAAACAAGCAATGCTTGTCAATGCTATTATTTGCTTCCAATAACATTTGATTTTCCTGGCATTTTAGTTTAAGCATCTCATATTGCATTTTGTGATACCACATACAGTATGTATATACAATAAGGGTTATAGAAACATATTCATAACATACAATCTGTCAAAACAAATTCTGCTGGTTTTCAGATCTCATTGCTTGTGACTGCTGTAGAAATGACGTGTGGTATAATGTTTTATTAATGACTTTACACACACACTAAGAATTCTCATGAACTATGCTGGATATACAATCAAAACTGTTCTGCTCTGATTCCTCCCTATGAAAATACCTCATAAAAGTGGATTATTCAAATCACAGTTTTATGGATCAAGATAGGGCATTAGCAGAGCAACAGGAGTTTACACAGACAGAGGGGAAGTTGGGCAGAGTGAAGATAATCCTTGCCAAGTACGTAGTAGACATATCATTGTCCTCATTTTCAGGGTAGTGCAGTAACGAGTCTTCCATTTGCAGAGCAAGATTATTGGGGGTGGAGATGGATATTCAGTGATGTCTCTTGCTGTGCGGGTGGGCACATCGCCTTATACACTCCGAAATAGAACTTCAGTTTTTGAACCAGCTCAGAGCTAGTTACCTTATGTTCTTGTTCTGTACGTTACATATGACCTATTTTAATGTGGCCAATTTTGTACCGCCATGTTGCCCTTCAGTGCCTTTCCAGCTACCATTTAATAAAAAGCTTGATATACACAATAGGCATGTGTAGTGTAGACAGCCCCATGTCCCACACTGTAATGATTCATTCAGTTATATATGAGACTAAATTGAGCAGTGTTTTAGGAGAGAAAAAATACAATTGTATTTCAATGAAAAGGGTAGAACTTGGATAGGAGGTTGTAGTTTGTAGGGCCTTTTACACTTTTGCATGGTGTGTTTCTGGAAATTTTTCTGCCAAAAAAGCACTTTGTTTGCTCCATTCCTATAGTGTACAGTGCAGAACTGTACACTATAGAAAATTAACCTAAAATAGTTGTCTCCCAGTGCCCTGGGTGTCCGCCACCTTTCGCATAGTCCTAGTTACAGCCCTGGTACAGTGTTTGCATTTCTTAGCCCACAGTAGACACACTTTCTTGTTATCTGCTGACAGAAGTAAAACTTGATTTGAGTGTTGGCTGCCATACCACATCTTTGACAACATATATGAGTCTAATTCTATATCTCCGTTTTACCTCCAATGGTGTAATATAGCCTGTGTGTGGCTCTGCAAATGCCATGCCAGCTTCTTTTTGCCCCTTTTACCAATGGTCTAATTTCAACCACAGGAGCACCATTGTTTGAATTTTATTTGTAGCCAATTCTCTACACATCTGTGACACTGTTGTGCGTGAAAATCCCAGCAGCGTTGATCTTTCTGATATACTTAAGTCAAAATTCCCAATAATTGCTTTGCCACGAATTGCCTAATTCTACCTTGAAATTTGCAAATTGTGGCAAATGTATTCATTTTTCTATCTCTACCATTGAATTGTGCCGATTTAGTCCGATTCACCAAATCCTGGTTTTTCATTTCCAAATTCCTGTTGCCATTATACAATCCTTGCAGGAAAATCAAATGGTAGAATGCCACACATTAGAGATAGAGATGGTGCTAAACTTTTATTATTATTTAGGATTTTCTTAGTGTTTCTTTTAGAGTTGTATTTTGTTTGCATTTTGAGTAGAGATAAGTGATATCAGGGCATAAAGTTTTGCAGCAGTAAAGGATGTTTTGCAAAGGCTATTAATATACATTAACAGTTATTTATATAGCCCCAACATATTATGCAGCACATTGCAGAGTACATATACTCATACACATCAGACCCTGCACCAGTAGAGCTTACAATCTATATTCTCTACCACACTCACACACTATGGTTATTTCCTCAGAAGGCAATTAACCTACAAGTATGTAAATTCCTTTGTAGCACCCTCTGACACTCTCTCTTCATTTGATTCCACAAATGAAGAGGAAGTTTCTACTATCTTCTCATCTTCCTACTCGGCCTCCTGTCCTCTTGATCCCATTCCCTCACAAATTGGTATGTCCCTGTCTCTTGTTCTCATTCCCCCTCTAACTAAAATCTGTAATCTATCTCTTTCTACTGGTAATTTTCCATCACTTTTCAAGCATGCAGTGATTACTCCCATTTAAAAAAAACAGAATTCTGACCCTAACTCTCTCGTAAATTACCGCCCCATCTCTCAGCTCCCTTGCCCCTCCAAGCTTCTCGAGATAATTGTTTACACTCGCCTCTCACACTTTCTTACAGCAAACAACTTATTGGATCCTCTTCAGTCATGCTTTCGCTCTCAACACTCCACAGAGACTGCGCTGAACAACATTGTCAATGATTTGATCACAGCAAAAAATAACAACCATTACTCTTTTCTAATTCTCCTGGATCTCTCTGCTGCATTTGACACTGTTGACCACTCTTTCCTCATACAAATGCTACAATCCATAGGTCTTGAAGGCACTGTCTTATCCTGGTTCTCATCCTACCTATCTAATTGCTCTTTCAGTGTTAATTTCTCTGGATCCACCTCTGCTCCGCTTCCTTTATCAGTTGGAGCACCACAAAGCTCAGTCCTAGGTCCTCTGCTATTCTCTATCTACACCACTTCTCTTGGAAAACTAATAAGCTCCTTTGGATTTCAGTATCATCTCTATGCAGATGATACACAAATTTATCTATCCTCTCCTGATCTTTCACCATCTGTGTTGTCTCGCGTTACTGACTAAGACAGTTGCCATTTCATCTTGGATGTCTTCTAGCCAACTCAAACTCAATCTTTCAAAAACTGAATTAATAATATTCGCACCCAAAAACAAAAGCTTCCTGTCTGACATTTCTATTTCTGTTGATAACATGACCATAAATCCCACCCTGCAAGCTCGTTGCCTAGGTGTAATCCTTGATTCACAACTGTCATTTATTCCCCACATCAACTCTATATCTAAATCATGTTACATACACCTAAAGAACATTTCCAGAATACGCACATATCTGACACAAGACACCGCAAAAACATTAATTCATGCATTCATTATCTCCCGCATCGACTATTGCAATTCCCTCCTTACTGGTCTTCCCAAAGTCAGACTTGAACCCCTACAATCTATTTTGCACGCTAGATTGATTTTCCTTACTAACCGTTATTCTTCTGCTGAGCCACTCTGTCAATCTCTACATTGGCTGCCTGTATATCAACGAATCCAATATAAAATTCTTCTACTAACATACAAGGCCATCAACAAAATTGCACCAACATACATCTCCTCACTTGTCTCAAAATATCTCCCTACTCGACAACTCCGTTCTGCACAAGATCTACATCTCTCCTCCTCTCTCATCACATCCTCCCACTCTCGGTTACAGGATTTTTTCCGGGCTGCACCCAATTTGTGGAATTCCCTCCCACGCACAATAAGACTTTCCTCTAGTCTTCAAACCTTCAAGCGTTCACTGAAAACCCATCTCTTCAGACAAGGTTATGATATTCCTCAACCACCATTTAATTTCCCTAGATTACCCTATTACCATCCTCTACACTGCTAACGCAAGACAACAACCCTCTGACCAACATTGCAACACACACAGCCCACTCAATACTTTTACCTTTGTGTTCTAGCTGGTCCATTGTGCAATATGATGTAGCACATGCCCTTGTGTTTCTAACTCCCATTGTCCTATAGATTGTAAGCTTGCGAGCAGGGTTTTCTTACCTCTCTGTCTGTATGTATTACCCAGTATTGTCTTATCAGTGTTTGTTCCCAATTGTAAAGCGCTACAGAATTTGCTGGCGCTATATAAATAAATGTTGATGATGATGAGTGGAAACCGTTGCACCCACAGGAAACCCAAGTTTAGCAATACAATCTCTGAAATTATAGTCTATCAATAGATATGGGACAACATCAATTATTTCTGCTGTGTGATTGGGGTAGGACAGGGAACACTTAAAAACACATTTTGCCAACAAAACATGCAAAATTTCATGGTCAGGTGCTAAATGAAGCAAATATTTCAAAGAAACAGTGTTTAGAGACACACTGATTTCTTGTGTGTATTTTCAGTAATATTTCATATATTCCTTCTAGTAGCTTTAGACCTTGCTTTGTATCCAGTTATAACAAACTACATGCACCTTCCTAAGCTGCTCAGCCTTCAGAAATTGTAAGACGGACTGTGGGTGGAGATGGGCAAACACATGGGTTAGAGGACAGTGATTGTTCTTGTGAATCTTGCAAAGAAGTGGTGAATTTGGGGGTTGTCCACAGATTTATTTCTAGAAATAGAAAAGAGGGGGTATTTTGTCCATTCACCCAAAATTGTGAAAGGTATGAAAAAGGTGCATCACCATGGTGACTCACATTAAATAATACAGGACAAGAATGCACTTTAAACAATAAAGACATACTAATTACATTAGGAAACTTTTGTATATTAGACTCAGAAATATTACTGTATAATACAGTATCTGAAATAAATATAAGTTCATAAACATAAGTTCTTACTGTACATAGTGATCATATTATGATCGCCCATCTACCATGACAAGATGACCTCATTTAGATGGGGATCTTCACTAACAATTAATTTCTATAACATAATTCATTCACAATTTGATCAACATTTGTAAGGTGCAAGGGCATTTCTTTTGCAAAATGACAAGTGCAGCCATAAGCTAAACGTCCTTAAACGCAGTTGATAGGGCTAACAAATGGTACTTACACCTTAAGGGTTATCTCCTCTCCAGTTTCCAGCCAATGGGATTTGATGAGTGTTGACTTCCTGCAGAGGATATACTCCTAGACAAAGCATGCTGAATCCTTCTTTCTTTTGCAAAATGATCTTTTAATATATGTACTGATCTACCCTTGACATTGCTAGTGTGCTTTTCATGCTAAGTGTTACATCTCTGCAGTATTAGGTTAAGTACACTGATGAAACAGGGGGTATTTTTCCTGCAGCAAGGCAGCAACAATAGTTAGATGTCACTTTTGCAATCTTTAGTTGTCCATTAGCAATGGTGATGATAGTGCTAGTGATGAACTTGTGGCTTGATCCTTTTTTGGTTAGTGAAAGCCCATATTGACCCTGCCCACAGCCAATGGACCACATATTTGTTTTGGCAAGAACCTGAGACAAATAGATTTTGAGAGTGACCGCTCAATGTTCGTAACAAAATCGGTGTATAAAATATGAACACCTTTAGTTGAATGACAATAGACATTAGGTCCTTACCATTATGTTCTGAAACCATGCTGATTTAACAAACCTGGAATAAGTTCTAAAAACATTATTTTGGCTGCTTGCATGTTTAGGGAGAGTGCTCTAGACATAGTCCTGTTGTACATTTAACCTCTGTCTAATATTTCCATCAGTGCTAGTTTGGGGGTGATAGCTGTGGTTGGTTTCTGGAATTTCCCCATTGAATTATTACAATTACAAGCATTTACTGACAACTAATGAGAACTTTTATATGCTTATGCACCTGCTGATTGGGAGCTACAGCTAATTTTATGACTGGTTCCTCTCCGTCACCACCACCTGACAAAACTTCACAACCACTTAATGAGAATAGATCATTTAATTTTGTGAGGCATTGATATTACTTATCTACCAACACAGACTGCTTTGCATTGCGTAGAATTGAGAACTGTTTTGCTACCATTTACATTTTTGTTTTCTCAATAAGATTGTCTCGTGATCCTCATCCTACAACTACTGCAATACTCAGTGACACTTAATAGTAATTGTAGATGCATTTTGCAATCACCATTACTAGGACCCTATTGTCATAAAAGTGAGGAAATAAATAAACCTCTATGACACAGTTTGGTAACATCACTGGTAGTTTTTCAGGACTTCCATCATCATCTGAAAGGCAAACATGTGTCAATCAATAACCTTTTTGGGCTAGATTCATCTAAAGGACGGTTTGATTAAACCGCCAGATTTACTAAAGGCAAAGCTGCCAGTACAATGGATGAAAACAAAAGTTTTTAAAAATAACCACTTTACAAACCTCCATCCTTATTTTTAACATGAGATAAACAAAATATAAACAGTCAAATTTACTCAGCTACTGTTTTACAAACTGCCGGGAAAAACACCAGCAAAACAGCCAAAACAAAAGAGTTGGTTGTGAGTGGCCGCCACCAAAAATGATTTAGGGCTAGATTTACCAAAGGGCGATTTGCTCAAACCGCCGCTTTTCGTCTAGTTTTCCGGCGGTTTCAAAACGGCCGGATTTACTAAAGCCCAAACCGCCGTCAAAACGGCCAGAAATGACATTTTTCAAAACCACCACTTTACAAACCGCCATCCCGATTTTAACAATGATGAACATACAAACAGCCGGATTTACTAAGCTGGGGTTTTCAAAACCGCAGCAAAAAACAGCCATCCAAACGGCCAAAATGAAAGAGGAGGTTGTGAATGTTGAGATTGATCAAACAGCTGTTTGAGCTATTTTGCCATTCAGAACATAAGAGAAAGCACCATTGATATTTTAATCATTTGGAAAATCATTATTTATTGATAAAGGGACAAAATAAATGTAATATTAATTTACGAGAGAATTTTTTTTTTTTTTAAAGGGACACTATTATAGCATTATATTATGAAGAAAATGTGAATATATAATATTATTAACTGATTGTTAATGGTGGATATAATTATTTATGTTGCACAATTTGTGATGACATATTGTCCAAATAATATAATAATTAAATAATTTTATCCCCTTAATATAATGAAAAATTGTTATTCCCTCATAAGTTAATATTTAATTCATTTTGCCCCTTAATATATAAATAATGATTGCCAACATAATTTAAATGTCAATGGTGCTTTCTCTAATGTTATGGCAAAATAGTTCAAACATCATATTTAAGCTATCAAGCCATTCTGAAGCAGGCATTAAAACTGACCTGTCCTGTCTTTTGGATGGCGGTTTCATCCAAACCGCCGGTTTAGCTTTTTCAATCCGCCATACATCGCCAGTCATTTTAAATTGAAGCCTCAAGCCGCCCTATAGTAAATGCAGTGGTTTAAACCACTAAACCGCCGGCGATGGGTCGCCACCAAACACAATTCTTAGTAAATCTAGCCCCTAGAGTAAATCCAAGCCTTTGACTCAAATAAACAATAGGACCATTTGGCATAGGACGATTTTGTCCATTTTCTTTCTTGACTTATGCCAGTCGTCATTCTCTAATAAGTAATTCACAATCAAAATAATTATGCCAGGTCTTGTGACTTCACAATGAAAAAGGGATTTTAATTAGAGGGGTTGGACAGACAGACCAGTGATTAGTACAGCAAAAATGTTGTCTAAAATCATTCTTCCTTCTCTTATTTAACCAAACAGATGATCCACAAAGCCTAAACACTTCTTCGGATAATCTACTCTTCAATGTCGTATTTCTTAGCCATTCATAGTTTTCGGGAATTGTATAAAGCTTTTCTATAAAAGCAAATAAATAATGTTTACTCCTGACATGTAATGATTCTCTATTCTCAGCACAGAGGCATCAAAGTGCCTGTATAATTACGGTTTCTGACATGGTTTATGGCATGATCATATCACAAATGGTGGCATTAGACCATTACAGTGCATGTTGTTAATGCCCTGCAGAGCACATGAAATTGCTACATCTAAAGTTTGACATGACCCTATAAGTGTCACAAGGGTTAATATAACTGTAATTGTGTATAGATGGTCATCAGCAATATCAGGGGAAGATCCAAAAAGTAAAACGATGTATCCAGCATATATCAGGATAATAACCCAATTTTATTATCTCAGTGTCAGTTCCGTAGATTGAAAGGACGAGCAGTATTCCAGGAAGCCAGTCAAGCAAAAGGGTAAGGACAATGCAGTCATTAGCAGTGAACATTGTCTGCTAATAACATACACAGCATAGTGCAACTCACTTTGAAGGGGATCATTGTGACAGTTCCCAAACGTTGAGGTCATAGATATTATTAAAAGAGTTATTGTAAATATTACCAGGAGAGCATGAATGCATGACCTCAACATGTTTAAGGGGGTGACGCATAATTAAAAAAAATCTAATTACTGATAAGATTAGGTGCCAATTAATATTATTAACATTCTTTATGCATATTTCAGAACATACATTGTTATAACCTATCTACATGTTATATGTATTGAACATGGTGGGCCTGATTCAATGAAGAGGTATCTTATTTTAGTCTCCTGGACAAAACCATATTACAATGCAAGGGGTGCAAATCAGTATTCTGTTTTGCACATAAGTTAAATACTGACTGTTATTTCATGTAGCACACACATATCAACTTTAAATTTCAGTGTACAAATAAGCTATCAAGTATTTGTGTGTTACATGAAATAACAGTCAGTTATGTGCAAAACAGAAAACTAGTTTGCACCCCTTTCATTGTAACATGGTTTTGTCCAGGAGACTGAAATAAGATACCTCTCCATTTAAGATCCATAATGAATCAGGCCCAGTGTGCTTGGGCTAAATACTGCACAAACATTCAGGCCTGCTCTTGAGATGTACCTAAACAAATTCAGTCATTCAGGCTCTCATCTATCCTTCAAGCGTTCAATTTAAATATCAAAATTCATAAGAATGAAATTAAAAAAAGTTTCAAAGTAAAGAAATACTGCTATGTTCTATAGTCACAATATTTCACACACTCATATAACTATAGTCTAAAATTGATTTAAATCAACAATATTTAACTGTTTATCTTATCTGTGTATCAGCGATAGGCTTATAGGAACACATGTGTACGTTGTATCAGTTACACATTGGGTAGTGCAGTACATACAGTATCTTCCAAGGCAGGACTATGTTTTCAAAGTAACCAGGTTTAAAAAATATTGTCTTTGGGAGGAAAGTTTAAAGGATAAACTTATCATAGTCTCTACATGATGTGCCCAAGCTGTAAAATGTTCAAATTCACCAGCAAGAGAATCCATTTCTGTTTTCAGCATCAGTATTCAATAAAATATTTAATTGATAATGTCTTATTTTACCCACAGGTCAAATCTGATTAATCCAACATTCTGTGTAATGAAAAAACACTTGATCTCCTTGAGTCCCTGTAATTCGAATGCCATTTTCAAGCTCAGATATCATTAAATGTATTGACCTCTTCTTTATTAGCTGAAACCAGGCTTTTTATGGATAGTTTTAAAGCAATTACTCTTTTCTTAAATGCACTGTAATATACATCCTTACATCAACTCTTGTTACAACGTTACATGTCACTCGTGTACTGAATGTACATAAGATTGCTGCTGTTGAATATTCTGGGTAAATATCATGAGCCAAGAAAAGACTTTATGATTGGTTAGCCTACACACAATATTTTTGTATGTGTGGTTTATTCAGATGAGGGTGTGGTTTTAATTATATTGAAGTAGCATACAGCACATCAGCGTGTACCACTCATTAAAAGGTCAAGCACCCGCTAAGTATTCCAGCTTGTACTCCTCTTAATTCTGGCCTGTATACCCATATCATACAAGGCTGCCCTCCCTCCTAATACCAGTCTGCGGCCCCTTACCATTATACTAGCCTGTGCCCATTGAATATGCCATTCATTGCCCCCTCAATATAACAACTGTACCCTTTAGCCTGCACTTATATTACTATAAGCCTTTGCCCCATACCTCCTCTTTCCTGTGTCTGTCCAAATCCCTGTACCATTGTCTGAGATATGTGCGTAGTCAGTGCATTAGATAGGGAACTTTAGGGGAAAACAGGAAAAATAAGCAATTTGACAGGAGACATTCCAACTTTGCGTATCACCAAAACATTAATAATTTACATATAATCATAAACTACAAATGCTATATAAACCATATATAACATATCCTGTTTTAAAAACACTTACCCTGTCCTGCAAGAGTAATCAGTGCTATATCCTTGTGCAGTGCTAGGACTGATCGTGTCTTCAGATTTTACCCAGTAAGTCTGGTTTAGAGGGAGATATTCTGAGCACCTGTAATACCTCCTGCATTTGTCTATGACTTTCTAAGCCTCTATCTCGCCAGTGCACTTTGTGGTGATCACATAGCCTTCTCGCAGATGGAGAATGTAATACCCTATCTGATACATAGACTGTGTACCCACGGGCCAGAGCCACATGGATTCGGGGAGTCAGAGGCAGAACTAGTGAGCCGTGGGCTCCAGTGCAGGGAGGCGGGGAGGAGGGAACTGATGCCCCTGACCCTCTGCACCTGCTGCACCAATGGTAGGTCCGCCACTGCAGGGAGTTATGGAAGTGCATAAAATCTTTGTTGGGGGCATCTCCTTGCCCCCTGCTCCCCAACAAAATAAGATAAATTATTAAAGGAAAGAAAAAACATTGATAGGCAGCACCCCTAAGGTTATAATATTGGCGGGGCCATAAGCCCAATGGTTCCCACCTTCTGATGCCTATGGTGCATCTCATGGGAATCTAAGTGGGAAGATTTTTGCACATTTGTAATGACCTGCTAACTAAACATCCTCAGCTTGTTTTTTTCCTGTGGGTTGGTTTATTCATTTGATACCACATTAGAATAATTTCCCCAACACCGATTTAGCTCCAGTGGTAGTGTATGTCCTTTGATTTGTATGTTGGGCTATTTATTTTGTTACTGGTTGAAACAAAAAAGTAGTTTAAGAAGATGTTTTACTGGTATAAGACGTCTTCCTTACTGTACATTTGTTTAAATTGTCTATTTCCACTTTTTTAGACTTTGTTATTAAAAATAACAGTTTAAAGGGCAAATTGTTTCCAAATTCTGAATGTTTTTTCAGTAGAACCTTTGCAAACTAACTTCCTGGCCCTGAATCAATATAATTTGTAGCAACTCAAAATGTTTCCAAACTCTATATATTGTTGACCCTGGTTGCTTAAATATTGCTATCTAAAAGTAATTGCGGGTTGTTCCCTCAGCTATCTTTTGAAATTGGTTGCAAATATGACAGTTATTTGTCAAAACACAGCACTATTTTCAAGGTTTATTAAATAAAGCATTCAATGTAGTTTTGTAAATAAATTCACCATGTGTGACATCCCACACACAGCTTATTTTAACATAGATGAGATGCTAGAGCAAGTATGGGTGCACTAGGTAGATTGCCCTGTATAGTGACTTTTCAGTATACTGTAAATGTGCAGGTTCAGCAATAAAGAAACTAACTGTCATGTAACGTCATAGTTTGCTATGAGTAATGCCATCAATCACTTTGACAATTGACAAATAGACCTTTTTGTGTGCATTGACTCTCAAAACAAACTTTATTCTTGAAATGAAATGAGGAAAACAAAATATGATACTAAAGTATTGGTGTGTACATCAACCTGCCTTCACTGGAGTGTTGAGGTTGGGTGTCGCTAGGTTGGAGTAGGGGGGGGGATGCACTGTCGCCTGTTACTAATAGTAGTATAAAAATCTATATTTAGCTCTTTGGGAACTGTTTTTCACTCAGCAAATAGCCCTTCTCCTTAGAAGTAACAGAGGAACATGGAAATGTTTTTTCCAAAAGAGTTCTTTACATTGTTTCTGGAGTGGTAGCTGATGGGTTCTGATTGCACTAGACTAAAAGTCAAAACAGTTTAAATTAAAGTTCACAGCCTTCAGAATTCATAGTGAATTATAGCAGAAAACTGCAGTGGTTGAAAAATGCTGAAGTTGAACATATGGTGGTCTATATTTTCTCAAAACTCTGTTCTTCATCATATTGGCAATAAGAGAATATCAAAAGTAATTCAGCTTTTTCTGCTTTAATATTTGTGAATAAATATATATTTTGTATAAGCAGGTGTTACTTTTACTTGATTTATCTATATTTGTTTAGCATACTTTTATATACAGAGAATGTCTATGGGACAGTGCCCTATAATGGATGAATCCTCAACAAAAATAAAACAAATCAGAATTTTATTTTGCCCTACTGTAAGTATTAAATGAAACATCCTTTTTCATGTAACCCCCTGTCACTGTGTG
Source organism: Mixophyes fleayi (assembly GCF_038048845.1). Taxonomy (NCBI): domain Eukaryota; kingdom Metazoa; phylum Chordata; class Amphibia; order Anura; family Limnodynastidae; genus Mixophyes; species Mixophyes fleayi. Next base: position 23,815,963 of record NC_134407.1, read on the forward strand.
TAGTATGAGGTGCACAGGTCAGGCAGTGCTCCTCCTTCTCAGCCCTGGCTAGCTCCTGGCATGGATGTAGATGACCAGAGGGTCCTTGCACATGCAGGTAATTATTACAGAGTCTCTGTAAAGATGTTGGGACACAGATGATGTAATTTGGGGGCGCAGTGCAATCAGATGTCTCAATAATGCGAGCGTCAGACCATCTCTATATTGCAAAATAAACTATATTTACACTCCTTCTTCACACTAGCACATTGTTAAACTGTTGCAGTGATAAAGATGTACAGTTCCTAAATACATCTCCTGGTTCCTCCTGCACAGTTCTAAAGAATATTAATGGGGCAATCACATCCAAAATAGTGGCTCTCTACTCACCCTCATCTCTCTCACAGTAGTGTTCACTCACCCTTCCTTTGTGGGGGTAATATCTCTCTCCCATGCTCTGCGGGGGTAATATTTCTCTCCTGTGCTCTGCAGGGGTGATATTTCTCTCCCGTGCTCTGCAGGGGTGATATCTCTCTTCTGTGCTCTGCAGGGGTGATATTTCTCTCCCGTGCTCTGCAGGGGTGATATCTCTCTTCCGTGCTCAGCAGGGGTGATATCTCTCTCCCGTGCTCTGCAGGGGTAATATCTCTCCCCCGTGCTCTGCAGGGGTAATTTCGCTCTCCCATGCTCTGCAGGGGTAATATCTCTCTCCCATGCTCTGTGAGGGTAATATCTCTCTCCCATGCTCTGCGAGGGTAATATCTCTCTCCCATGCTCTGCGAGGGTGATATCTCTCAGTTGGACGCTGACAGACACTCCCTGTGTGCTGCTCGTTTTTAACTTTCTGAGGTAATTTATCCCTGAAATCTGCCCCATATCACTAGTGTTATGTCTGTGATGTTGTACTTTGGCCCCTAGTGGCAGCAGGTGATGGACCAGCTCCACAGATTATAAGGGGGGTCCCAGGACCTCCTCCCCTCTGTCCTGGGTCACCAGCTGTCACTCACCACACAGGTTCTGATCCCCTCATACCAGCCTGATGTTGCTAAGCAATATTTCCTGTGTGTAATCTCTGTGTCCTAGTGCTAGGCCACACACTCAGACACTGGGAGGTGTGAACAACAACACCAGATGGGGTGTTACAATTATTTTTATGCAGACATACAACGCCTTTTTTATGAATGAATCTATTTATCCGCCTAGTGGGTAACAAGGAGCGTGCCCAAATTTTGGCTTTCACCTAAAATACTTGCGGTATTGCAGGTGTCTATGCAAAGTAGTCCCTTTATGTAGAGAAAGAACTTCTGTGGTCACCCAAAGACAATAGTCCCATACATGTGTGTTCTCAACCTATTCCAACTTATTTACATTTTTGTCCCCACAAAACTTAAAATCTAATTTTTTCATATGGTTTCATTCAAGGATTGAAAGAAGTTTTAAATATCTGTTGTCGTTTTAGTTCTTTTCCGTTCATCGACAATAATATGAAAATACAATGTCTTCATTATTAACAGTAGCTCAGAGAATTTGTAAATGTGAATGCTGGTATGAGAGATAAGCTGGTCACTTGCAATAGTGGGGCAGTAGTTCTGTTTTCTACAAATTTACTGCAAAAAAAAGAAATTCATAGAAAATATAAATTTGTAAAACACTGAACTCATTTCTTTCATTTTTTGCTCCTTCATATGAACATACTTTTATTTTCCTTTAGATGTCATTTTCCTTTAGTTGTCACATAAGCAGGGCTGCCATCAGGGGGTATGGCCAGTACAGATATAAGGTGCCTGGATAGACTTGGGGCCCGGACACACCTCTCTGTCTGTCCAGGTCTTTTAGTCTCACTGACCAGCCCCCTTTTTTTCCACGATGCGGCTGCTCCCAGGCTCAGATAGACTGGGAGCGCGCCACGCGATGACGTCATCACTGTGTGCCGCACGATGATGTCATCATTGTGTGCCGCACTCACAGTCTATCAGTGACCGGGAGCCACCGCTTCGCTTCAAGAAGATAAGTTAATTGGACATTTATTATGATAGGGTTGTTGAGGGGAGATAGGAACATTTACTGTGATGGGATGAGGGGGAGAGGGGAACATTATCTGTGATGGGGAGGGGAACATTTGCTGGGATGGAGGAGAGGGGAACATTTACTCTGATGGGGGGAAGGGAATATTTACTGTAAAGGGATGGGGGGGTGGAACATTACTGTGATGAGATGGTAGAGAAAGGAACATTTACTGAGATAGGGGAGGGGATGTTTACTGTGATGGGGGAGAAGGGAACATTTAATGTGATGGGATGGGGGGGGTGAAACGTTTACTGTGAAGGGATTGGGGAGAGGGGAACATTTACTGTGATGGGATGGGGGTGTGAAACATTTACTGTGAAGGGATGGGGAAGAAGGGAACATTTACTGTAATGGGATGGGGGAGAATGGAACATTTACTGTGATGGGGTAGGGGGACATTTATTGTGATGGGATGTTGAGGGGTGGGAGCGAAGCATTTACTGTGATAAGGAAGGGGCACATGTACGGCGAAGAGGGAGGGGGCATGTATGGGAAGGAGGGGGAAGGGGCTGCCAGACTAATTAGTTCTGGACCCCACAGTTTCTGATGGCAGCCCTGCCCTTTAGAAATATCTTACAGAAGCTACATACAGGTTTTCCGCTCTCATACATACTGCAAACAATGTTTTGTTATCTTTTTGGTATACACAAATTGTTCTGCTTTAAAGCATAGTTTATACTACACAGTATGTACTATGCAACTGAAGCCAGATGAAAAAAAAATACCAAACTATCAACTCATGTTTTATTAAACTACTGTATTTGAGAAAGAAAGCTGAAATGTCAGATCCTTGATTAAAATAGCAGACAAATTCCTCACTGTCTGGGTTATTGTGAGATACTGCACCGTAAACATTAAACAGAAGTCGGTACAGCGCTGTACTATAAAATGAACAAAGATACACAGCTGTAAACAATACTTTGTAGTGATAACCTCTTACCTGCTCTGGGGATTGTAAGTGGAGATATGCAATACACAAGTATTGTCCTTTATCTGAGCCTGGATTTCATTGTGTTTTGACTAAAATCCTACATATTTTTTTATTGCTTAGTTTGCTGGAAAATCAATTATATATCAAAACTGAGAAAAGATCTTTGTTCTACAGCACCATATGAGAATAGAAAATAACATGCCAGGTAACTGCCAGTGCTAATATAGTGGGAATATGGGATGAAGCACAAACTACATATTTGAGGCTGGGGTACAATTAAAAATGCATAAAAATGGATTCATTATTTCAATGAGCAGTTAGAGTGATGTGGACATAACATTAGGATAAAGGTACAGTGAGGACAGAAGTAGGATAACTGTCCTTTCAAGCATTTCTCTAATTAAACCTACCTTACTCCATAAAAATATCATCATCATCATCATTTATTTATATAGCGCCAACATATTCCGTAGCGCTTTACAATTGGGGACAAACATAATAAACTAATGAACAAACTGGGTAAAACGGACAAAGAGGTGAGAAGGCCCTGCTGGCAAGCTTACAATCTATGGCTAAAATACAAACCTTCTCTGACAGTGCCACTAAACCTTAAAGAGAAGACTTATTATAGTAGTTTAAATACTTATACTCATACACTATGTAACGCACATCGAGAAAGTTGTTCATTCATGATTTACAACTCCCTGTTTTAAATGAATAATCAAATAAAATTGACACAACCGAAACCCACCCCCCCCCCCCCAAATATGAAAAACCAGTGCCAATGCTCATAGGCTGGGCTTTCCCTGTAATAATGGCAACAAGCGCACACTACGCAGTATGTCCCACTGTCACCCGCAATGTGGTTCAGCCTAGTCAGCATTTGACTGATTACCCTAGATTTGCCGGCCCGCTGGAAAGTCAGCCTTATGCTGAACGTTATTTAAGTGTGTGGAACTACTACTCCCACTAGGCTCTGGCAGCCATTAACTGCTTGTGCATGCTTATACCTGCAGAATTACAAAAGCCAGCATGACCTTCAGTCCATGGCAGCCAGGGACTGATGGATCATGAAGCTTCAGAAATCTAGAAAAGGAAAAAAAACCCACACATGACTTTAAAAGAAGTATAATTAAAATTACAACCACACTAAGCCATTGCTAATCATTTTACTATTCAGCTAAATTAAAAGTGCATCTTCTTCCCTAAGTAAACCATAGGATATTTTCTTCCACAGGATAATCCAAAGAGAAGCAAAATAATAAAAAAAAACATAAATGATGTAGAACTAAATCGATCTAACTAAATGTAGTATAATGTTTCATGTATGACGTATCATTGCTCCTGATACAGTTATACATAGCATCTACAATACAGTGTAGTACCATTTACAGTATGCCTTTTTTTACCCAAGTGCGGTGTTTTGTAGTGTATGGTGCATTTACACAATTGATATACATAATAGCTAGATAACATTGAACTAATTGAGGCCAGAGAAACCTTCTGTATCAACTGGTCCAATGAGGTGTCCCACAACTACAAGAAATATCTGTACAGGGTTATGTTATCTACCAAAAAAATATATACCGTATATATAAAATGTGTAATATAAATATTTTATAGTGAAATAAAAAGCAACACTAAAGCTTTTTCATAGCCGATAAGAAAGAAGTAAAAAGTAGCAAAAAGTTACATGCAAGTTTCACAGAAGCAACATATGAAATATTGTGGAGTTGCCTCCATGTGGAGCAAAGCAAATATGCAGTGAAACAGATTTGAAGATTTTGCTCATCTCTCCATGAAAATCCAGCTGACTGCTCAGCATCTATGTGTGGCTTTCTGTATCTGGCCTAATCTGCCTGATTCTAAGCAGCACCCCCACCACCACCACCACCACCCCTCGGAAAATGCAAAGAATATATTTTTTAAGAACCATCTGTATTAATTGTAATCATATTGTGGAGCAGTGTTTGAAGATATGCAAGGGGACAGTCTCTTCTTTCCCTATCTCTTTGGGTGTTCACCTGGAATAGGGACAGTTTTAAGTAGCTCCAACTTTAAGTAGCTTTAAGCTGGGTACACACTACAGGTTTTTCGTCCAATAATCGGCTCAACCAGCCGACATACGACCGCTCGTTCAAAAGTCGGGTCAGTGTGTGCAGTGACACGATGGTCGAAAGTCTGCCCAAATGGACGATTGTCGCCTCATTTGGTTGGTCGTACCTTTAAATATTTTCGTTCCAATCTCTTTTACGTTGTGTAGTGTGTATAAACTTCCGATCGTTGTTGCTTCAGTGTGTACGAAATTGCAATCATTACTCACGACAACATGGCTGTAAAAAGTCGCTAAAGGGACGTCCGCTTTTCCCTTTATCATCTAAAACAAGGCTAGTGTGTATGCAGTCCATGGACCAAGCGATCAGACCATCAATCGCATGTAAAATCGATCAGCATAAAAAGTTGGTGGAAAATTCTGTAGTGTGTACCCAGCTTAACTCCTATTGTCAATCATTGATCAGTCTACAGAACAGGAGCATTCCAGTACTAATACTGGCAGTAACAGTAATTTTTTAACCTCTACTAATAAAAAGGTAATGTGGGAGGAAAGTGTAACAATGTGCGCTCCAAATACAAACACTGTTTGTCAATCAGTACTTGTAAGGATTCAGGGAAAAGTTACTTATGAATGTGGTGATTTGTCTTCAAAATGAAAATAGCTAACATTCCATACACCAACTGCAGTGGCAAGAAAAGATTCTGACAATGACCATGTTTTGCTAATAGAAGTCCTGTTGCCGCTATCACATGCACTAGAATGCCAATTGTATAAAAGTGTGCCCATCACATTCATGCATCTTCTGTAACTTCCCATGCACCACCTTCTCACTCTGAGTGTAGGTCTGTCATCTCCAAAACAGCCACCTCAGTGCATGAAAAGAACACAGAGACTGAAGAAAAAATGGGCATTCACAGAATTCTGATGAGAGTTTAAGGGTGTCCATGAGTGCTATATGTGAGTCTGACGTTTCAGATTCTGACACTGGAATTATAGAGCAGCCTCCTCCAAAATTTCTCAACCATTTGCAACTTGAGGATGATTTAGACATAAAAATCGAGGATGTTCCTGTGGAATTTGTTAAAGTACAACAGGATGAGGGGGTTAATTGTGTATCTCAAAATTATGAATGTGTTGTAGTTAAACAAGATAATGAGGAGGATGATGATGATTGTGTCCAAGTAAGGCTCCTCCTTATGCTCATTGTCACACCTGGACAAAAGACCAAAAAATCCTTTTGCATGTGGAATTATTTTTAGCCCAAACCAGACAACATTTGTCAAGGCATTTTTGTGACGCCATATTTGTGACACCACAATAAGTAGAGGTAAGGACGTTGATCATCTAGGCACCTTCTCCCTGTTAAGTCATTTGCAGTGAGTTCATTCAAGCAGTTTATCAAAAGAAAAATCATGAAAAATGATGTATAGTAGCAAGCAGTCCAGCATCAGCTAGCAGTAGAATTATCATGCATTTTCACAGTCATTAACACGTTTGTAGCCTCATCATCCTCCTCCTCATCCTTTCAACATAAGTGCTAGCACACAATGCCAGGTCATTCACAGGTAAGCTATTCTCTGTATCACTGGCTTCACTAGGAAAAACAACATTTTCAATCTGTTGGAAATACTGAGGAATGTCATAGCAAAATGGCTCAATCCACTTAGACTCTCCTCAGGATTTCTCATTGCCAATAACAGAGCATGTGCAATACAACTGGGTTATTTTCAACACACACCATGATTTGCACACGCAATAACCTTGGTGTTGCAGAATTTCTTAGAAAATGACAGGACAGTGGAGGATATACTGTCTGGGCAATTCTGACATTCAGTGACCACATGTAAAACATTGTAGCAGCTGCAAAAAATATATAATTTACCATGACACAGTGGTGGATCCAGGGGGGGGGGCGATCGGGGCGATCGCCCCCCCTAGCAGGGGCTTGCTGCCGGCGGCTGCACATTATGTGCAGGTCCATTTAGCAGGGACAGGCAGGGCCAGCGTGCTGCCCGGCCGCTCTGATTGTGTTTTAAACACAATCAGAGCATCCGGGCAGCACGCTGTCCCTGCCTGTCCCTGCTGAACGGACCTGCACATAGTATGCAGCCGCCAGCAGCCTCAGATGTCAAAAAGGCGGCGGGGCCTAAATCACCCCCCCTACATTGCCCCGGGTAGCAGTATTCTCTAGATCCGCCCCTGCCATGACACTAACTGAAGTAAAAGGTAGCAACAAGGTTGAATTACACACTTTATATGCTTCAGAGACTAGAGGAACAGCAACAAGCCAATAAGTCCTATACATAAAAGCCATAAGATGTGAGTGGGAGGGAACGGGGGGACTTGTTTCCTTTCTCCAGAACACTGGAGATCCCGGATAGTAATATGCAAGCTACGCCAAACCATTTGAAATTGTGACAAGTGAGTTCAGACACTGCCAGCCTGAGACAGGCCATACCCCTAGTCAAACTACTGTAAAAGCAGCTAGAGAAGCTGGAGGAGATAAAAGTAAATTATTCTGTTAAATATGTTGGCCTTGTTGCTCAAGTTCTTTATTCACTTTGCCAGAACCCAAGGGTTTATAGCATCTTGAAATTGAATCACTAAATTTTTGCAACCATGCTTGATTCGATATCTAAGTCATATATAATGTCTTTCTTTCCATCTGACACAAATTTTTTTACAGATGAAAACAGCTCCTTGTAATCAAGTTGTCAAGTTGCACATGACACGTTCCCTGCTTCAGCTTCTCCTAAAATTGTTACTGCCAAAGAAAAAGTAACTTTTCTAAGAGCCGCAGTGATGATGAATGTACACAGCTCACCAATGTAAAAGATTATTATGACATCTGCTCAGGCTTGAAAGAAATGCCCAAATATATTGACAGCTCTATTTTGTCTCAATCTGATACACCTTGATTATTAGTAGAATGTTGGAGGAGAAAGTTCTCATGGAAGGAACAACCTTGATGCCACCTTTGCTTCCTTTACCAGCACCAAAATGATAATTTGTTAATAACCATTAGTTGGGGGGTTTTACATGACAAATACCACACTACATCAAATTAGTAGAGTGATCCTTTAACCTTTTGAGCCTAGAGCAGCTGCTCAAAATGCATTTGTTCCTCTCTCTGACATGTTGCCATCCATGCTTTGAAAATGTTAAGGCACTCAAGCAAATAGCAAAAACACAGAGATAGTTTGTTTGTAAGAAGGAAGTGCTAGAGTTACCTGGGATCATAAGTTAACGGAGATGGCTGGGATATCATCCTCCTACAAGATGTACGAGATGTTTCCCTATCTCCTGGTTTTATTATGTTTATATTTTGTCACAGCTGGAGCAATATCTTTTACGAGTTGGGTAATTAAAATGTTGGTGTTTTGAATAAATACATTTCTGTTAGTGTATCATTGTGTATTTAAATATGTTTACATATTAATAAAATGGTTTATGGTTAATTGACATGCTATAGGTTTTGGCAATGATATATCACATTGTGTCTTTATGGCTGTTATTTATTCAAACACATGGTTCCATATTATTTGTTTAGTTATGCGTTTAATTGCTGTGGAAGTTCTGGGGTTGAGGTGATAACCCTGAAACCTGCAGTCAATAAGTATTGCAAATATTGTATGTCACAGAATTATATTTATAAATATATCAAAGCATAACATCACACTAGGGGGTGAAGAGTAGAGAATAGAAGAAAATATTTTCACCAGGGTTCATAGATGTCTACTTTGAAACCAGAGTTTAGCTGCACAGCATCCACGCTGTTATTACAAAATCCTCCCTGTGGTGTTTCAACTCCCGTCTTGTTTTTTGATTGATGATAACAACAGGAGGTGCGATCTGCATTAGCAGCATTAAAACTTTACATGATTAAACTATGATAACAATTACATATGCTCCAAAAATCTACACACAAATCTTCCAAAAATCTTAATTTTTTTGCTCCCAATCTGTTTTTTTTCAACTTCACTATTATAGTGATGACACTTTTGAATTTTAAAGTATTTTTAGACGCTTCAACTTTTCTTATGGCTGACAAAAAGAATAGTTTACACATGCAGTGACTGACATTTAAAGACCTGTTCCTTATTGACTAAATGAGTCTCACACTGCTTTGGTACTCTGGAACAACAGGATATTTAAAATTCTCTTGTTAAATCATTTGCAAGGCACTTCAATTCAGGTGAAAGGAGAAAATATCTTTATGAACTACAAAATATATCCTTAGTGCATAATTACCTAGGTGTATAAGAACGAATATATGAAGACGGTATCCAAGATCCGTGCTACTTGGAATACTCTGTAAATTACAGGATGCAATTTACACTTACGAGTCAAGCGTAAATTGCACCAAACTCTACATCAGGCCCTATGTGGGCAATACTTATACACCCTAACACTCCTGCTCACCAAGGGTCTGTCCTGTATGGCAAAGGGATGCAACCTATGGATTGGGACATAGTTAAAGTGGATCAAAGAAGAACCAAGGTGGCTCTGGGAATGACTTTTAATGTTAGGGAGAGTGGTCAAAGTGAATCTGATATGTGATCAACTGTGTCCAGATTTTTTAATGTTGGCAGGTATGGTTACACACCACAATATAATATGATAGAATATAAGCATAATACAATTATACTTTATTTTACACAGCTACCATTAATAACGTATATTTTATACAGCATATAGAACAAATGTAAGTAGTCACTGTACAGTAACTACTTATGCAGTAGAACCATACTTACCAACATGACAAAGTTGGTTTCCGGGAGAGGTGGGCGCGTCATTTTGGACCCCCCCCCCCCGCATCACTTGACAGCGGGGGGCAGGGCCAAACACCGCGATTCACCGGGAATCGCTGCGTTTGGTAGCTAATTCTGCCCACTTCACTAGGAAGTAGGCACTTCCTAGTGAAGTGGGCAGATCTGGGATATTGCCACACTCGCCCGGGAGTCCGGGAGACTCTCGAAAATGCGGGAGTCTCCTGGACATTCTGGGAGAGTTGGCAAATATGAGTAGAACACTGTATAAGATAAGTTATACTATGTATAATTAACAGGGACATTTTACGTAGCAAAAGCTTTGAAAACCTGAACTACTCTTGGTCATTTGGGCTAATAATGTGTTAAAAATGTTGTGCTTTGTGCTTTAGGCTTTGCCCCAATTTAGAGGAAAGAGGACTTGGATGAGTGCATTAAACACATCACTGGACCCTTAGAACAACAACCATATTTAATGTTCTCTAAATTTCACCACATTTAGTATAAAGAACTACTGTGGGAGAAGTGCAAGTTAGTGCAGAAGCCAAGTAAATGCATTTGTGTTGTATTTTTTCTGATCTTGCATTTTTTCTTAAAGTCAAGATGCTGTCAGTGCATCAAAGATGGCAATTTTGTCAATACGCTAAGAATCAGACTGAACATGTTAAATAGGTAGTTACATTCTTTCTTGCAAGTTACAAATACAGAAATAATGGCTTTGCGATCTTGAACTTTAAACAAGAAAATAAGAAATATAACAGAGCAAAATTTAAAGGTTTGCCCGTGGTGTGCACAGGAATTACTGAGCTATTCCAGAGTGAAACAATATTGGATTAATTGTGAAGTAAACTGAATTTTTAATGGGATAGAGAGACCATGCTGGGGCACAGGATATCTGCTTAGCATAAGTATCAGACTGGGGTATCTTGAACCCACCAGATGAATTCACTGTAAAGGTCAAGGGAGACCCCCTTCCACCAAAATCTATAAATTGCTCTTTTTCATGAAATTCCCAATTAATTTTGTATTGTAGTTACCTTGGCTTAATTAATTGATGAGAAAAGTATGTTTTAACATCAGTTAATTAGTTCAGCCTAGGTAAATGCAATAAGAAATTAGATTTGGGGCATAGCATTTTGTAATGGGAAGAAGGGGTCTAGTTATGGTGCTTCATTAATGTTTATAGTCCAACTAAAACACTCGCTTGCATCATTGTGAATGCATCATGTGTGTACACAATGGCCACAGCACTGTGTAAGCACTGGTTACACACATATTATGACTATATATACCCAGATGTGCCCACATACTTATTGTAAGTATTTACTCACTTTGTCTAGTAGTGACCAAATACACACTCTGTCCAATAGGGCACAAATGCTGAACTGTACAATTTATAAATTGTGCCCATCAGTGCCCATAAACATATTTTGTCTAGTTGTGTTCACATAAACTTTGTATACACTTTGATCCTACTGTAGAAATAGGAGTAAATACAGACAGAAGGTGCAATTTTTACATATTGACAAAACTATGTTGTGCTGCAGGGAGGCACATTTAAAATGTGTGACAGATTTAGGTTTTTAACGGAGGAGTGTCCTAGCTCATCTCTAATTTGCATTGTAATTATAAAGCTGGTCAGTATCTGTATGCTAGATGCAAAATCAGTTAGTATTTTCTCTGCATGCAAAAAAAATTGCTTTTGCACCCCTTGCATTGCAACATAGTTTATTCAGGTGAAAACTTAGACCCTTTAGCTAGATAGGTCCAAACGTTAAACGATGCACATAGTGTGTCCACATAAATGCTAGGCAGTTTCTATATATATATATATATATATATATATATATATATATATATATATATATATATATATTGTACCCACTAACAAAATGGCCGTGGTTCATCTAACATGGGCAGGGTTTTATACATAAAATGAATGATATCGAAAATATATATTTAAAATAGGTATAATCAAATACAATGCAGCCTTACCTGAGCAGCATACAATAAAAGGAACATTGTAGTGACCTATAGACAATACAATGAGCATTCTAGTCACCAATATATAGTGCAGAGAGTGTTTTAGTGACCCATTAAGTAACACCTATACATTATAAACCCCAAAACTCTGGTGACTATGCAATACAAACTCCAGATCATGGGTACTTTTTCAATGCAGACCCCAAAATATCTGGTGTCTGTACAATCTAACACATCTCTGATGGCTTTAAAGTGCAGACATGTCTCTTCTGTCTTTTTCTTCCAGTTTCATAATATTTGTCTGTCTGTCCCAATGTCAGCACCTGTGTGCCCTTGAAGATCTGGTTCCAGCGGTGCAGGGGTAACAGCATAACCCATTTAATACAGTAGATAAGAGACTTTCTGCTTTTGAATTCTTGCCATTGTATAAATGCTCCCATTTCAGACAGGCTTCAACATCTACAAAGTAGAATGTTCTGGTATAAAAGAGACAAGTATAACCTGTAGTAAATAAAAGTACCCAAGGTATAAAAGATAGTTACTACGTATTCTAAAAAATTTAAATAGGATCAGGGAAGTGAAATCAATTTAAATGGATTATTGTGTATTCAATTGTATGAAGATATAAAGCCAAAGATGCTCAAAATAGGGGAATGAAGAAGTATAAATCTGCTAAGGTTTCTGGAACATAAACAATTAAGAAAAAAATTGTAGAAGAAAAAAATGGAATATGATGTATTGCTTACATTTGTGAAGTTTTGTTAAAATGTTGCAATTATTTTTCTGTAACTTGTTCTGCATTGTGAGAGAGCAATGAAGACCCTACTTAAGAGAGGAAAGTATGGAATGGAGAGCAGGTGAGAGAGATGAATGAGGCAAAGCAGTTAAGCGGGCAGAGAGAGAGAGTGAATATCAGGAAACAGAAGTGTTGGAAAAGTGATGAATGGAAAAGAAATGGGACATCTAAGGAGAATGCAGAAGGTTAATAATAATAAGAAACAGTAGTGATAAGGAGGCAGAGAAAGTAGGAAAAAATAAGTGAAGGACTTAGGAACCCAACAGCCAGGGGGACCAGGAGAGACCCAGTACTATTCGAATTTAGGAGGCCAATCATTTTTTTGGACTTTCCCCTAAACGACTGAGCCCAGTGCTGAACAGGATTGGATGCCTCATGCTATTGCATGGTGAAACATGCTTGCTGTCTGTTAATAGTCTTGGTATAGCCCAAACTGTGTAGCCTGGTGCCATTTTACACTACCAGGGGGACGCCCATGCTTTTTGGCCCTTGTTATAGTGGCAAACAACACAGGCTACATAGCAATGTGGCTGGTTAGTTATTGTGGGGACAAGGACTTTTTTTATTAAATTTAATATGAACACTAAAAAAGATTTGCCTGATGGAACGGCACCCACCCAGCCTATTAGGTTTGGCAGATGCCATCTCGCCGGGCACTATGCATAACAAAGCTGCTGTTTCACATCTGGGGGTAAATGTATGAACCTCCGGATTCTTCAACTCTGGCGAGTTCAGCGTCTTCAGCGCTTAAATTTAAAGCGGCGCTGCCTTGTAAAGGGAAGTTTCCCTTTCCACGGCAGCGCCGCTTTAAATTTAAGTGCTGAAGACGCTGAACTCGCCGGAGTTGAAGAATCCGGAGGTTCATACATTTACCCCCTGGTTTTATGATTATGTCTGACCTAAATTGCATGCTGTTTATACATTTGCACATTTGAGATCTCAGCCTTCGAATCCCAGATCGATAAATCCTGAAAACTGTATCTAAGGTGTGTTGGTTTTTAAATGACAGAAAAATGGCACTTAGTAAATGCCCGCCTTAGTTTGAATAAGAAGCTCAAAAGCCGTTCATATTGGCACTCAAGGAAATTCAGGATGGAACAAAAATTGTACAAGATGCATCTCGCAGTCTCCTTCTGATCTGTTCAATGCTAGCGAACCGGTGAGCAGCCTAGAAGAAGCATCAATATATAGTACACACCTGTGTAAATGAGCCATTAGGCTAGTTAGTTTTTAAGAATCTTAGTATCAATAGTAATCAACGTCAAACTAAAGACGATATAAAAGACATTTTATCACAATTACAATATATGACTTGTTCTCGTTATAATATTCTCTTTTGTCTTTTGTCCCTTGTCTCGCTGATGTCCTTAGTTCCAAGAAAACAGAGAGAATGATATTGACTCAATATTAATGAGAATGACAGTTTCCATTGTGTGTAGGTGACCAAAAACAATTTAATTACAAACATATTATCTTACATACAGAAGACGCTTCTGTAAAATTTAGAGTATATGTAATTGCTATTATTTGCTACATTTTGTACATATTTGAATAATCAATTCCCAATTCCCCCAAACAATTAAGCTAGATCAGAAGCAAAATGTATATTTACAATTAAAAGCTTTATAGCATTACATTGCATGCAGTGTATGATGTGGTCAAAATAATTCTGTAAAAACCAGACTTTAACACTGTTTACGTTTGCCTTGCAGTTTTATGAAGATTTACAGCATTAGCTGCTCTTGTTCCAGAGAATATTGCTTCTGTCTATCAAACTGGTAACCTGTCCAAAGGAATCTCTTATCTGACAACTAAAGGCAGCTGATGCGGCGCTGGTTATCTCCTTCAAAGCGAAGGAAGCAAAGAACTTACATTAGAAAATAGTGCTCAAATACTGATTGGGGTGTAATGATAAGTGCATAATACCATGCATTTCAATATATCTGAAATAGATCAAGGATTTTCCATGTTTTGCTATAAAAGCAATTTGAGCTACGATTATGCTCTACCAGCACGTATGTCAACGGAACACAGTTGATTATTTCCTACATCTCACAGTCAAGAGACAAAGAAAGATAAGGAATCATGCCTGTCCTTTCAAATATAGCGCAGAGAATCTCAATGTATTTCTTTTACACTCTTCAGTTGTTGGCTACAATAGCAAACATTCAAATCCAGCTGTGCCTGTTTATACTTGCAGTTACTATACAATAAATCTGGAGGTGAGGCATTCTGTTCCGAGTAATAAAGTCTCTAACACATTTTTACAGCATTTTGACTTACTTATAGTCTATTATATATTCCAAATTAATGCCAAGTTCGTTGCCTTTTTAAAATGTTATTATTGCCATTATTTCTGTTTTGTTTTAGGAGTGAGCAGGTTTTGTAGTCACTTCTTGAGCATAATTAGTTGCAACGCTTTTTGTAAATTATATATGGAATAATATATACACCTACTGTAAATTATAAGGATATTAGAAATAACTAAGAAGCTCTCTTACCATATAAATGCAAAAGGCAGCAGGCTATGTGCTTTTACACAAATCATGGAGGTCCCACGTGTCTTTTAATATCCATAATAATTTACAATAAAGGGAGAATTTATCCTTGTAATACTAAAGTGATGACATCCTTTCTAACCTGTTATAAGCAATGACATCAGAAGTCACTGTAGATATATAGAATCGAGTGGGGGCTTGAATACAGTGGTATGCTACACTGCCACTTCTATTACTTTCATTGTAAAACTATCACACTCTATTCTCTTCTTCCATAGCACCACTTCTAATTTCCACTTCCACTTCAAACACAGGGGAACTTTGGGTAGAAGGGGCAATGATTTCTGTTGCGTGGGCAAAGACTATGTTTTGCCCCGCAATGAACTTCTACACAACAGCGAAAGGGGATGAATGGCAGTCATCTGAAATCATGGTATCTGTTCTTGTGAAACTTTTTTAAATTATAGATTGTATAGTATTAGTACAACTGCAAAATGTTCTTTAATATAGATTGCCTTAATATAGATTTAATAAAGACTGATTGATTTAGAGTGCTTTAAGTTTTCCCCTTATAGACATTTAATAAATAACAGGTATTGATGATGAACAACTTCACTTCACTTTAATTCACTTTACTTTTACCCTGAATTTCGTGCGGTGCGTCCAGTAACAAAGATGAGATATAGCAATTTAAATTTACAGCAAATACCATAACCAGTGAGGAAGTGGCCATAGAATTAAAACTATTCCCAAACAAATGAGATTAGGCTGTCAATGAAAACTATTTTCTCAGAAAGGGCTCATCCAATTGACCTGAAATTTGGTATACTGACATTATTTGACAAAAAAATTATAATAGTGAAGTCAGTTAACTTCCATCATCCCCCCTTCCCCCCGTGGGAGGGGTAGTAAAGGCTAAATTTACCAGTTGAGGGCTCAAACTCTTGACCGTGTGGGTATTTATTTACCAGAGCCTGTGTTTGGTCATGGACAATTGTATGTTGCATTTTCACGAGTACGGAGAAGCAGTGATGTGAAAGTGCAGGTTATGAATACTGCCCTTCAAGGAAGACTGATTGAGCACAGCGATAAGGTGTTTAGCAGAAACGTTGTGTATCGAGAGGTTTTAGAACAGTAAGACGATGGAGATTAAGGATGTGGCGATGAAGGTGAAGGATGAGGTGATGGAGAAGAATGATGAGGTGGTGACATATGGACAAAACCACGTTAAAAAAGGGCGCTTGCATCGGGAAGTAACGCTCTTCCCCTGAGGAGGCCTGGGCTAGGCCCAAATGCATGACAAGAACCTTTTTAACACCTTAAGTAGCTTGATTTGACTAGAATGCATGAGTATCATGCATGGGTTAACTTGTATATATATATATATATATATATATATATATATATAAATATATATACACATATACACACATATATGTCACAGGAGATTAAACATTTCTTACCCTTATTATTAATTCAGAACAATATTTAAAAAACAAAAGGCTATAAAAGTCTCTAAAAATAAAATAAAAACAGCTTGAGTACATTTACATTTTAAATGGCTGTAAATCCTTAGGACATTAAATGGTGTTAACTTCACTGGAGAGTCAATAATGTTTTCATTCTGGGCAGATGTAAATCTATAAATCTTAATCTTATGAGTTATTTCTAACCACTGCTAGTAAGTTCTGACAGCAATGGTAAATTTGGAGGTACCACCTTACTCGTATGTAAGGTAACAGTGGGGATGTCATTGGAAATAACATTGGATAGCACCAATTATGGTTAGGTTTTACTGAAGGGGGAAGACCGCTACAATGACTTATATTTATATGCACAGAGTAACCTCCAAACGTTAGTATTCTTTCTGAATGTCCAGAATGAGAATGCAACAGTATCCTTCCTCACTGTAATGTATTTTAAGCTACTATTTAAGGTTATTGAAATTGTGATCTATAGCTTCTGACAATTGTCAGAGGCCAAGAGTGAGAAGTTGGTAGAGATTGTAGCTGTAATAAGTTCTGTATGCCAGAGATGATATCATCAATCTGAACAAAAGGTTTTGTTGAAAGCTTCTAGGGCAGCTCTTTGCAAAATAGTGACAAACATGTGTCAATATGTATCTTGAAAGCTAGACCACAAAGTAAATTGGATACAGACAGGCTTGCTAATTAAAATGTCCTATAGGTGTCGTTCAATAGGATCACAAAACTCCAAAACAGACATTTTCAGGTATGAAGGTAATATATTGCTCAGTGTTAACCTGATGTTACATTGCAGTTCTGTGTTACCTTCCTACTCTATTACAGACAGCTGAAGCTACTTTCACATCTTTAGACCTAATGGGATTTGATAGAGGTCAAAAAGCTGAAAATTTAATTATTTAAGCTACCAAGCCATCACTGACCCTGCCCGTGTATACGAGTCACTAATCCACAAAATGCATTTCTGCAAACCAAATCTACCATGCAGTCAGTGACTCTGAGTCTGCTCTGTTACATCTTTCTCCTAACATGAGAACATTGTAGACTTATTTCATGTATTATGCATCTCAGTAACACACACTCTTTGACACTGAGGGGCACAGGTGGGGACATGTAGGTGGGGACATGTAAGTGAGTTCTTGCAAGGTACAAGAGGCCAGTACATGGAGGAATTTATTCAAAGTACAAACGTTTATGTCAACCCATAAAGTTTTATAAGAACATAATTGGCAGCACAGTGGCTCAGTGGTTAACACTTCTGCCTCACAGCACTGGGGTCATGAGTTTGATTCCTGACCATGGCCTTATCTGTGTGGAGTTTGTATGTTCTCCCCATGTTTGCGTGTGTTTTCTCCGGGTGCTCCGGTTTCCTCTCACACTCCAAAAACATAATGATAGGTTAATTGGCTGCTTAGTCTCTCTCGGTCTGTGTGTGTATATGTTATGGGCTTTCGATTATAAGCTCCAATGGAGTAGAGACTGATGTGAATGAGTTCTCTGAACAGCGCTGCGGAATTAGTAGCGCTGTATAAATAAATAGATGGCGATTATGAATGTATAAGCCAACAACAGCTGTTTCCATCCTAGCATAGAGATCTTTATATAGTCTAGAATATTGCTAGACAACAGATCCTAGTTAACTCTTTAGAAATGACACCAACTAGAGTCCAGGCTGTGTTATGACCCGCAGCACATCATAGTATCGGTTGTCATAGCAAACGCTACATACATCAAGACGCGGTGCATCATAATGCAAGTTGCTGTGGCAACTGCTACCAGCATCTATTACATAGCAAAGCACATGGAAATGGTACAGGAGCATAACCAAGACAGAAATACTAACAGATAAAGACAGAAAACCAGAAATTAAGAAAGAAGAGCAGGAGGACAAAACAAACCCATAACAAAGCCTAGCAAAACACTTTACATAGTAAAAACTTAACTGACAAAATCATAGAATATAACATAAAAATGCAAACAAATTAAAGAGTAAATGACAAAAATAAATGTAATAGTACAACAAAAACAGTTTCTTTAAACCCCATATACAAAAGTAGGAATAGTAGAGCTATGAGCCAACAACAAATATGTAGAGGAGCTACCAGAAAAATCATCGTGACGCAGCATCTTTAACTATAAAATCATCGTGACGCAGCATCTTTAACAAGAGAATCATATTTAGAGAGGTTCATAATAGCACAGTATAAAATATTATCACATGCAAAAAAATATGCAATGATGATATTCTGCTAAAGAAAGCATGAAATTCTCATTCAATCTACATGGTTCCTTTCTGCCTAACCTCTCAATCCATTTTAATTCAAGTTGAAGGAGCAGCTTCCCTCAGTCACCCCCTCCTCTAATTGGTGGACTAAGTGTCTGGCAACAGGCAGTGTGTAGAATCAATATTTAGAAAATTATTAGTCATGGCCTTCTTATCCGATGATCTGTGAATCACAAATCTTTCCATAACCATGCATATAGATTTTCCAACATGCAACCTCTTGCATGCGCATTGAATGACATAGATGGAATAGCAGCTTTTGCAAGGTAAACTTTGTTTTATTCTATATAACGTCCAGTGAAAGGGTGCACGAAACATGAACCAGTCATCATGATCCGCAATTAACACAGCTTACATGTCTGAAGGCACCATATCCTAAACTGTGCCATCTCTCATGATGTATCATTAAGCTGGGCAATCTTTCACTGCACATAATAGGATAAAGTGTACTCCTCTGACGCAAGACATTAGTGGCTCCTTAGTTTCCTTAAAAAGTATAGGTTCTGAAAAATGATGTTCCAACGCCTAAGTTTGCCCCATTTGAGATGCTCTTGAATAAATATTAATAGTGGTATCAACATTTAATCGTACTGTATTATAACTCTTTTTCTGTTTTGAGAAAAATAGTTGTTCCCTATCAAACTCCATATAGACATGTATTTTTTGGTTGAAGATAAAATTCAACAAATTGAGAAACAGGCAGAATGACCCTGTGGCAGAAATAATTGGTCTGCAATGAGTATTCACCAACGACTTCTGTACTTTGGGAAGGCTATATATGATTCTAAGATCTGAATCATAGAATCAATTTCACTTTTATAGCTACTAGTCGGATCATATGTCAAAGCAGATAATCTTTAATCTGATAAACTTTAATCTCTCCGCTCTGCTACCCTTGTCAGCTGGAAAAAGTTCATTATTTTGCTTCAGCCTTTTCAAATGCAACTAGTTCCTCCTAAGTTCCCGTTTATAAGACCATGTAAATGGAAAAAGGGAAATGTATCTCACTTGACAAACCTCAGAAACCTGGTTTAGGATGGAATATTGATCTGTGATAAAAAAAAATGCTCTTCTTATTAAAAATGCCAAAAGAAGGGTTTATTTTATCCATGGAACAGGAATTTTTTTTCCCAGTTACTTAGAAGATATGTACTTAAACCAAAGATCAATACTTCCCTAGTGTGCACCATAGGTTTATTTTTCTTATTGTACCTTCTCCCCCTACATCTAGTGGGATTGTTTGGGCTTTTTGCTTGCCTCTTATAAATAGTATGACGTGCCTTTGTCCCACTGAAAAAGTAACAGTGGTATCAGAGCCACTTTGCAAGATTTGTGATTGACATTCAATGTCAGTAATATATCTTTGAAACTATTTTTTGCTTTGCGAAATTGCTGACACCAGGCTCTGGACCTTTGTATCCTGTAGCCAGTTATAGACCTTGTGATCTTTGCAGTCTTAAGGTTTTGTGGTCCGATGAGATAAAAATAGAGCTTTTTGGCCCCAATTCAAAACAGCATATGTGGCGTAAACCTATATAGTATATTGTTGGGTTAATATCATTCCCCAAACATCGTGAGCAGTTTGATACTGCTCATTCTCATATATGTGATTGTATTGCCTTTATTGGTGCTATATATTAGATTTAATGCTATATGCCGGCTGGCTATATATATATATATAGTTATACCCTTATAAAAAAACAATTGAAACCTATACAGTATTATTATATGCATATATGTTTTATTTTATTATGTGTGATTAAATATATTATATTTTTACTTGAGAATTTTGAACACTTTTTATTATTATTCCTGTTGGTGGACTCTCCAGTTAATTTTATTGATTTAATCTAATAGTGATCTCCGCAGCGCAATCTGCTTTGTTTGTTTTTATGTGTGGCGTAAACCTAGCATTGTTCATTCATCAGCAAACACCATTCCAACAGTTAAGTATATAGGAGGCAGCATCATGTTGTGGGGATGCTTCTCCTCAGCGGGGACTGGATATCTCGTTAAAATTAAAGGATGGATGGTAAAAAGTACAGGCAGATACTGCAAGACAACCTGCTTCAGTCTGCTAGAAATCTAAAACTTTGGAGAACGTTCACCTTTTAGCAGGACAATGATCCCAAACACAAGGCCAAAGCAACACTCTCGTAGTTGAACAGCGAAACTGTGAATGTTCTACAATGGCCAAGTCAAAGTCCAGATCTCATTTCAATCGAGAATCTGTGGCACTATTTGAAAATTGGAGTCCACAAGTGTCATCCAAGCAATCTGAACAACCTGGAGGAAATCTGCAAGGAAGAATGGGCAAAATTCACTCCCAAAGAGTGTGCAAACCTGGTAGAAACTTACCCCAACAGACTTAAAACTGTTATTGCAGCAAAATATGGATCTACAAAATACTAGTCTGCAGGGATTGAATACGTATGCAAGCAGCACTTTTCCATTTTTATATTAAAAAAATATGCAGACAAATAATGGATTATGAGTTTGAAAATTCACTTTAAGGGCCTACTGGTTTGAAATAAAAATACTCCCTGGAATGCTTTGTGTGTCATTTGTAATACAGACAAATGTTTTGACTTTTTAGGTATTCGAATACTTTGAACATATATAGATCGTAAATAAAGAGTGACATTGAATGCTCTTTATTTGTTGCATATCTAATCCAGTCAGTTTGATTCCAAAAAGTGTTATGCATGTTATAATTTTGATGTAGAACTTGTGATTTCCATAAAATTTCTCCCATTGCTCAATTAGTTTGAACATATAAGGGACAACCATTGGAATACGCCTGAAGGGTGCAGCCCTAGGTAACTTGTTTAAGATATAAACATATAGCTCTGCTAACATCTTTTGAGAGATCTACTTTATGGGAACAATGTTCTCCTTACATTGTCCATTTTAAAAAGAACATATCTTCTCTTAGACACATACAAATATAAAATGCAATGAATACATTTAATACAAGGCAATGTCTAAATTGTGAATTATTTAGCTACATATTGTAATATTCCTTCGCATGCTCTGACAACGAATGGTAGCTGAATAATTATAATAAACATTGAACTGATGGCCTTGACATTTATTTCATCCAAGCTTCTTGCCTATTCCACTAGCTTCTATTTTTAAATAAGAAAACACCTATTACAATGATACCCATTTCAATAAGGCTACCCCCAGTTTGGCATTTTCATTAAACATTCAGTGGATGGGGAATCCATGGCGACATGAATTCTTCATTACTTGACACTCTTATGACATCCCATAATACCACTGGGATACACCACTCTATTAAATTTACCACAAATGAACAAATTGAGAAATGTCACAAAGTGTAAAATAAACATCAGTGTGTTATTTTATCCATTATATTCATGTTTGAGGTCACTGACTCTCTTTTGCACAGTTATACCTTCTGAAATCACTGCTGCCTTGTAAGCACTTATCAGGTAAATAATGTTTTCTTCAGCACTTCCATAAACTTGCTTTTGTGAGCCTAGCATTTCCCTTAGGTACTTACAGTAGCTGCAAGCTATTATCTGCTGCAAAGCATTATGTTTTTAACGGGTCTAAACATATTGATGCTAAAAGATCTTATTGAAACACAGTTTGTTAGTGTGAAGGTTCGGAAGTGTTGATAATATGGCAATTGCTCAATTAACAGTCAGGTCTGGATTTATATAATAGAACGCATCTCAAGTGACTCAGGCAACATTCTCCAAAAATTGAGTTTTGACAACATGAGCAAATTACGGCTTTTGTTTTACAGATGGACAGTCATTGTGGAAGATTCTTGAAGATGGCAACTTTGCTTTTTGTGGTGCAAGTTCAAGCCAGTACGCATCAAGGTACATGCCTGCTCTCTGCTTCAGAGAGATGCCTCCGCAAGCAAGAAGAAGCACTTCTGCCTCACAGCGCTGGGGTCACGAGTTCAATTCCCGACCATGGCCTTATCTGTGTGGAGTTTGTATGTTCTCCCCGTGTTTGCGTGTGTTTCCTCCGGGTGCTCCGGTTTCCTCCCACACTCCAAAAACATACTAGTAGGTTAATTGGCTGCTATCAAAATTGACCCTAGTCTCTCTCTCTGTCTGTCTGTGTGTGTATGTTAGGGAATTTAGACTGTAAGGTCCAATGGAGCAGGGACTGATGTGAATGAGTTCTCTGTACAGTGCTGCGGAATGAGTGGCACTATATAAATAAATGATGATGATGATAATGAAAAGGAGCACTGTGCAAAAGTGCCACATCAGAGCCCAACCTAGCACTTTACACCCACCAATTTCAATAAATGAATTATTTCAATTTGTTCTCTAAAATACTGCTCTGCTCTCTGGTTAAAATTGCTCATGAGAATTAGGACTTTTCAGTACACGTGGCACTTTTGTATTTATGGAGCTTATATTACACTGTTCAGAGTACACCTAGAAATACTCTTCTAGTAGAAGTGCGACAGAGAGATGTTAAACGCATCCCATTAAAAGTATAGGCTTAGACCTGAAGACCACCAGCTCTGATCTTGTACAAAATGAAAGTCTTTTAGTGTAGTGAAAATAACAATGAACCCATCCACACAACAAGAAATGTCCCTGACACAAACGGATGCTAGATTGAGGTCACTTGCTGGTATTTACGCAACTGAGCCTAGAGCTGAAGAGTCTATTGCACCCATGGTATTTACCAGGTACCCCGCAAGGAGGTATGGTCTTAGCTGCAAGGGACACGCAGGTCGCGGTTCTCCAATACAATCACCGGCTATGTGGTGGTGAACAGCAAGTAGTCAGGCAGTCCGGGATCACACTAGCCAGGCAGCAAAGTATTGAATTGATATCCACGGGGTAGTTAGGTGAGCCCAAGATCAATTCCAGGAAGGAGTGTAGTACCAAAATTGGAGTCCAGAGAGAGAGGTTAAAGATCAAGCTGGGTCGGAGCCAAGCAATACAAGCAGGGTCATAGGGAAGCTGGAACTAAGAAGCGCAGGAGTAGGAGGTTGACCTAATTCTCTGGTGCTCTAATGATGTCAGAGTCAGCTTTAAATAGAGGCCGGGCAGGCCTGATTGTGTTCCCTCCGACAGTCAGTAGTGTAACTGGCCGGCAACAGCTGAGAGAAGCCAGCGTCGTCTTGGCCAGCTCTGCCCTGGCCAAGGTGATGCTTGCTGTGTGCACACACACGGCCGTGCAGAGCCGGCCAGGGGGGGCTTGCAATGGGAAACTTCCAGCAGGCCGGAAGAGACAGGCGGCCATCCCCGAGCAGGACGAAAACTGCGGGGACAGCACCTGACAGTCCCTAGAAATATTCATGTTCTGTACTTTGCAAGGTACAACCTTACTCTCTTTAGACTTCTACAAACTTCTGTGCCTCTGCCGACACCGCTATCTTGCTCTACAAACCTATGCACTTTGCATTAAATGTGTGACTGTTTGCTGTACTAAGTGTTAGCGGAGTCTACCAGAAGTTACACAACGTATTACCCCATACAGCTTTATAAGACAAAGAAGAAACAGACATTATTATCCAGCAATAGTACATAATTGTTTGTTCTCTACATCATTTCCCACAATAACCTGTACACCTATGAAAGGGGGATATTGTACTCTGGGCTAATTACTTGTCATAGCCCCTATAAATGAATATTGCCACATACAAACCTCCATTTAATCTAATGGGTGGATTTACCAGTAAAATAAGTCAAAGTTAGAGATTAAATAGATATTATGAGATATTAGCAATTTGTAGTAATAAATCAAACAGGAAATACTCTTTTTTTGTAAACTTATTTTTTCATTTTAATCAATTTAAACATATGAGAAATTCTCATACAATTATTAGCATGGCAAAACCAAATTAAAAGGTTTCATCTATCAGGCTGGTTTTTCAAATATTAGTATATTTTTTTTTGTTTTTTAAGGGGAGCTTGTTTTGCCATTTCTCTTACGAATAAATCTAGGCATGTTTCTAGTGTTTGTTCTGCTGAAAAACCCAACTATTGACATTATATTAGTATAGAATTAGTTATAAAACAATTTGGTTGAAACACATGCAGAAGACAGTCATTTAAGTATTATTATTATTATTATTATTATGATTTATTTGTTAGGAGCCACAAGGTATCCGTAGCACCATACACAGTACAAACAGTGGACTATACAGGGTGAAACAGTACAGAACAATAAACAAAAATACCAATACTTCAGAAGCTCCACACAGGCTAATACAATAAGCATGGAGTAGAAGAACAGGTGAGGAGACAGGAGGGAAGACGGCAATGCTCATGTGAGCTTACATCCTAAGGGAGGTTAGACAGAACAGGCACGAGTGGATCTAGAAGAGGCAAAGAGAGAGAAGGAAGAGTGAGTGGAGGAGGTGAGGTGGTTAAGTAGATGGTTGGTAGGTTTTACGGAAGAGGTGAGTTTTCAGTGCACGTTTGAAGGAGCACAAAGTAGGAGAGAGACGGATGGAACGAGGGAGGTCATTCCCGGGAAAAGTCCTAGATTCTGGAGTGGGAAGAGGTGATGAGAGTGGAGGAGAGGCGGCGATCATTGGCTGAGCGCAGGGAGCGGGCAGGAGTGTGAATGGAGAGGAGGTTAGAGATGTAGGGGGTGGTAGAGTGGGAGAGAGCCTTCTAAGTGGTGGTGAGGAGCTTGAAAAGGATTTTATAGAGGCAGAGTGGGGAGGCCGAGGAGGAGCGGCGTGAGAGGAAGATGAGTCTAGCGGCCGCATTGAGTATAGAGCGGAGGGGGGAGAGGCGGGAGTGGGGGAGGCCAGTGAGGAGGAGGTTACAATAATCGAGGCGGGAGATGATGAGTGCGTGGATGATAGTTTTGGCGGCATCCTGTGAGATAAAGGGACGGATGCGGGCGATGTTGCGTAGTTGGAAGCGACAGGTTTGGGCAAGGGAATGGATGTGGGGAGCAAAAGAGAGAGAGGAGTCGAGGGTGACACCCAGGCAGCAGAGTTGGGTGACAGAGGAGATGGTGGTATTATTGACGACAATAGAGAGGTCATGGTGGGATGGGAGTCTGGGTGGAGGAAAGACAATAAGTTCCGTTTTAGAGATATTAATTTTGAGAAAGCGAGCAGACATCCAGGAGGAGATGGCGGAGAGGCAGTCAGATGCCCGAGAGAGGAGGGTGGAAGAAAGATCAGGAGAAGATATGTAGAGCTGAATGTCATCAGCATAAAGGTGATACTGAAGACCGAAGGAGGAGATGAGAGCACCAAGGGAGGAGGTATAGAGCGAGAAGAGTAACGGGCCAAGAACAGAGCCTTGCGGGACTCCTACGGGGAGAGGGTAGGGGGAGGAGGAAGAACCAGACGTGGATACAGAGTAGGAGCGGTTGGCAAGGTATGAGGTGAACCAGGCATGGACAGAACCAGAGAGACCGAGAGAGAGAAGAGTTTGCAGCAGGAGGGGGTGGTCCACGGTGTCAAAGGCTGCGGAGAGTTCGAGGAGGATGAGTAGGGAGAAGTGACCCTTGGATTTAGCCAATAGGAGGTCATTAGTAACCTTGGCCAGGGCAGTTTCGGTGGAGTGGAGGGGGCGGTAGCCGGATTGGAGAGGGTCGAGGAGGGAATAGTCAGAGAGGTGTTTGGCGAGGCGGCTGTAGACAATCCGCTCAAGTAATTTAGAGGCATAGGGGAGTAGTGAGATAGGGCGATAGTTAGCAAGAGAGGAGGGGTCAAGATTGGGTTTTTGAGGATAGGAAAGATAAGAGCGTGTTTAAAAGAGGAGGGGACTACGCCAGAGGAGAGTGATAAGTTGAATAGGTGTGCGAGATAAGAACAGGCAGTGGGGGAGAGAGAGCGAAGGAGGTGAGAGGGGATGGGGCCAAGAGGACAGGTAGAGGGTGGGGAGGAACGAATAAGAGAGCGGACTTCTTCGCCTGTTGTGGGGCAAAAGGAGCACCAAAGTTGGTTGTTGGAGGGAGGAGAAGCAATGAGGGTGGCTGGAGAAGGGGAAGAGGAGATGTTCAGTCTGATGGCCCCAATTTTGGAAGAGAAAAAGGTGGCAAAGTCAGAAGCGGAGAGGGAAGGCGGGACAGAGGGGGGGGAGAGTAGCGAGTTGAAGGTGGCAAAGAGGAGGCGGGGATTGGAGGACTGAGAAGAAATGAGGGACTTAAAGAAAGATTGTTTAGCGAGGCAGAGGGCAGAGTAGAAAGAGGAGAGGATGAATTTAAAGTGGAGGAAGTCAGCCAGGGAACGAGATTTCCTCCAGAGGCGTTCAGCAGTGCGAGAGCACTTTTGGAGGAAGCGGGTGAGTTTGGAGTGCCATGGTTGGGGAATCAGGCAGCGTTGGCGGATAGAGGAGGCCGTGGGCGACAGCATCAAGGGCAGTAGTGAGGGAGAGGTTGTAGAGAGAAGACGCCTGGTAAGGACAGGCCAGGGAGGGAAGGGGTGATAGGAGAGATTCAAGCGAGGAGGAGAAGGAGGTAGGGTTGATAGCATCAAGGTTGCGCCTAGTGAGGGTGGGGCGGGAGCAGGGGAGGAGGACAGCATGAAGGAGAGTAGATGGTGGTCAGAGAGTGGGAAGGGAGAGTTGGAGAAGTCAGAGACTTTTCTAAAATTAAGTATACAGTAAAATACAAAGTTGCAACGGTAAAGCTGTTTCTCCAGGTTTTGTGGTATCACATCACTACTTTTCTAAAATTGTTCCTCTTTTACATAATTAAATACAGATTAGCATGACAATACTGTGTCAATTGTACAAGGAGGAGTAATTTGCTCAGGATGATGCATGGTCTTGTCTGCATATTGATCGATTGCAGCATTCGATTTTATATTACTCAGACAGAATGTTAAAAAACGTTTGAAAGTTTGATAATTTTTCATGTTGAGTCGCATTCCCAACTTAGGGTCAGTGTGCAGAGCTCGTTACCCCCGTACTGTTACCTCCAAGATTTAGGCAATTGGAATTCTGTCATTAATTTCTATGTGGACTTTTTGTCCTGCATTTTATTGGGGAAACACTACGTGCACATAAATCTCTCAAATTTAAAAAATCGACATGTAAAATGATGAAACAAGATATAACGTCATCCAAATAGGTTATAAAAATGCCAAATCAAAAACCTATTAAATCCATACATGTGTATTTTGTGTATTATACAGTAGGTGTAAATTTGTCTGCAAAAAATGTACAATCATAGTTCTTCCAATCTGTAACTGACTCCCGTAATTTAATTATCCTAAATTGTTGTGTCCCAGCAAATTAGGACACCCAACAAATGACAATTTTTCTCTTTCACTCTTTTATTGTAAACTAGATTCCTTGTAGTGCACAATTTATCGTTCGCTTCAAGCTATAACACGTCTCGAAGAAAAATGTGCAAGAGGCTGGAGAGAGAAAAATGGTTGTCCCTTCAGAAAGTAAAGGACAGTATAGATTTGTGCAGAAGTAACAAGATATATCTCCTGAAAATACACTAAACCAACAAACTCTTATAGAATTTATTTTTTTATTATGTGGATTTTTAAATATGCTTAGCTGATATATCTGTGATAATACATTGCATGAAAGATGGAGATATTTAAATAAAATATATTTAAAATTGTATTTTGGATTGTTTAAAAAAAAAAGCTGTCACTAAGCTTCTAATCTAAAATGCTAAATTGTTCGTATCTGTGGAGATTTTGGTGGCCATTTAGGTCCTTTTGGACCTAATTGGCTGAGGGCCCACAATATCTGATCATGAATATTCTATTGTCAATCAGGACTGGTGTAAAATGTGATTGGTCACTGTATGTGTTCATCATCCAACTGCATTAGTAGTGTCCTGTTGGATCTGGCTAATCAGATAAAGAGATGAACATCCAGTCCTGGATATATGGGTGTTGCCAAAATGGACATAGTACCAGTTGCTTGATGCTCAGGTTTTGTGGTCAGATCTGCCTGTGCATGGGTATTTTTAGAGTTCTTCCTAACCTTGATTAAAGGGGAACTTCTGATAGAGATACATGTATATTTTGAGCAACATTCATTGCACTGGTAAATATCATGGACTGTTAACTCTTGAACTATTTTTTATCATGCTCTCAGAAAATTCTGAAAGATATGTCTTTTATGCTTTTCTCAACTAGAGATGCAACCCAGCATAAGTCTTGATATAGTTGTGTCGGAACTAATCCAGATAATCAATAATATTAAGAGACATTAAATAGACTAGATACAACTAGACAGTTCAAGACAGAGTGATCTTCTGGCTGTAGTTCCCAGGACCTTAAAGTGGGTGTGCACAGATATAAATGCATTAGCTTGACAAAAAGGTACAGAAATGCGTTAGTGGACAAGTAGACACTCTGGTGCACTGTTAATCACTTACCCAATTTGTTTTATTTATTATTTTGCAATGATACTTGTTCCCAGAGGAAGGTATGTTCATCAATACCAGTGATTTATTAAGTAACTAAAATAAACTACAAGAAATTGAAACAAACAACAATTAAGTGTTTAAATAGTATATACCTAGCTATAAACAGTGATCACAGTCATTTCATTTTCGACACCTGGGGGTATATTTACTAAACTGCGGGTTTGAAAAAGTAGAGAGGTTGCCTATAGCAACCAATCAGATTCTAGTTATTTATTTAGTACATTCTACAAAATGACAGCTAGAATCTGATTGGTTGCTATAGGCAACATCTCCAATTTTTCAAATCCGCATTTCAGGAAATATACCCTCTAATGTTTTTTAGGGAGAAGTCTTCTGGACACCAATCCAATTCAATCTGGTCCCAGCGTGAGGCTGCCATTTCTTTGTTTAACTCATTCTTATGTAGATGTTATTTTAATGATGGCTACCTTGACCATGCAAGGTAATACAAATATACATATATGATTCGCTTAGCACAGCATGGTTACAGCATTCAAGAAGAAACAATAGCTTATAGTATACATTGAAGGCATAAAGCCACATAAAAATCACATTTCTGTTTAGCCCTTTCTTAGTAAGTTGTTTTTGATAATTTGCCGGTATCACTGCTGTCCCTGTTGTCTGTGACAAACAAATGAAGTGAAAAGAGATGCTCTAAGTATTTAAGTATGTGCATTTTTCCTAACAAAGTTTCAAAAAAGAGACAAAAATGAGCTGCGATTAAAGCATAAGAGCACTAGTAATAAATCACAAATATGTGTATTTAGGTAAAGCTACATAAGGGGCATATATTAAGGGTTTTATTCATCAAGCACCAAATTAGATTTACTCCAGGCCAGAGGCGGAACTAGTGAGAATATATATATATATATGTATTCTTTGCAATAAAATTTTGGGTGAGAAGTATAGAAGAGAGTAAAATGCCCCCTTCATCACACTGTGACCACCTTCATCACACTGTGCCCCCTTTTCGTCACACTTTTGTCCCTTCATCACACCACTATGCTCTCCTCCATCACACCAGTGTGCCCTCCAGCATCACCCCCATACTGTTTCACCCTTGCAGCATCTCCTTCCCACATTGTTTTACTCCTGTAGCATCACCCCCCCCTTCTATTTCACCTCTGCAGCATCACCCCCCCACACTGTTTTACCCCTGCAGCATTACCTCCCCACACACTGTTTCACCCCTGCAGCATCCCCCACCGTTTCACCCCTGCAACATTCCCCACTGTTTCACCCCTGCAACATCCCCCCCACTATTTTACCCCTGCAGCATCACTCCACCCCCCCCCCCCTGCATTTTCACACTGTGTTCTCTGCTTTTACTTACCTTTATGGTCTTTTCCTCTTGTCTTCCTCTTCTGTCTTCTTATCTTTGACGCCCTCCTCTGTGCGGCTCCTCACTGACAGTGTCGGGGCATGATGATGTCACTCCCAGCACTGTCAGTTAGCAGGGAGCACAGAGGAGGGCGCTGGGCATCGCAGCAAGTGAATTTTTTTTTGTAGCAGTGCCGGTGGACAAATGGAAGGCAGCCAGGGCAAGCGCCTCTCCAGCATGACGCCCCCCTCCTTGCTTACCACGTTCCGCCGCTACTGACTCTATGCCCCTTCTGTTTCACACTGTCGCCTTGGTCCTTTTCACCATCACACTGTGCCCCTTCTATAGCACAGAGGAGGGGGAAGGGCATCGCAGCAAGTGAAAACCTTTTTTTGTAGCAGTGCCAGTGGACAGATGGAAGGCAGCCAGGGAAGTGTCTCTCCGGCATGGCACCCCCCTTCTTGCTTATCCAGCTTACCGCGTTACACCAGCACTGACACTGTGTCCCTTCTGTATCACACTGTCACCTTGGCCCTCTTCACCATCACACTATGCCCCTCTATATCACACTGTGTCCCTTCTGTATCACACTGTGTTCCTTCTGTATCACACTGTGCCCCTTCTATATCACACTGTGCCCCTTCTATATCACACTGTGCCCCTTCTGTATCACACTGTGCCCCTTCTGTATCACACTGTGCCCCTTCTATATCACACTGTGCCCCTTCTTTATCACACTGTGCCCCTTCTGTATCACACTGTGCCCCTTCTATATCACACTATGCCCCTTCTATATCACACTATGCCCCTTCTGTATCACACTGTGCCCCTTCTGTATCACACTGTGCCCCTTCTGTATCACACTGTGCCCTTTCTGTATCACACTGTGTCCCTTCTGTATCACACTGTGCCCCCTGACCCTCTTCACCATCACACTGTGTCCCTACTGTATCAAGCTGTGTCCCCTGGCCCTCTTCACCATCAGACGCTGCCCCTTCTATATCACACTGTGCCTCTTCTGTATCACACTGTGTCCCTTCTGTATCACACTGTGCCCCCTGACCCTCTTCACCATCACACTGTGTCCCTTCTGTATCACACTGTGCCCCCTGACCCTCTTCACCATCACACTGTGTCCCTTCTGTATCACACTGTGCCCCCTGACCCTCTTCACCATCACACTGTGTCCCTTCTGTATCAAGCTGTGTGCCCTGGCCCTCTTCACCATCACACGCTGCCCCTTCTATATCACACTGTGTCCCTTCTGTATCACACTGTGCCCCCTGACCCTCTTCACCATCACACTGTGCCCCTTCTGTATCAAGCTGTGTCCCCTGGTATCCGTATCCACAAGGTATCCGTAGCACCATACACAGTACAAACAGTGGACTATACAGGGTGAAACAGTACAGAACAATAAACAAAAATACCAATACTTCAGAAGCTCCACACAGGCTAATACAATAAGCATGGAGTAGAAGAACAGGTGAGGAGACAGGAGGGAAGACGGCAATGCTCATGTGAGCTTACATCCTAAGGGAGGTTAGACAGAACAGGCACGAGTGGATCTAGAAGAGGCAAAGAGAGAGAAGGAAGAGTGAGTGGAGGAGGTGAGGTGGTTAAGTAGATGGTTGGTAGGTTTTACGGAAGAGGTGAGTTTTCAGTGCACGTTTGAAGGAGCACAAAGTAGGAGAGAGACGGATGGAACGAGGGAGGTCATTCCCGGGAAAAGTCCTAGATTCTGGAGTGGGAAGAGGTGATGAGAGTGGAGGAGAGGCGGCGATCATTGGCTGAGCGCAGGGAGCGGGCAGGAGTGTGAATGGAGAGGAGGTTAGAGATGTAGGGGGTGGTAGAGTGGGAGAGAGCCTTCTAAGTGGTGGTGAGGAGCTTGAAAAGGATTTTATAGAGGCAGAGTGGGGAGGCCGAGGAGGAGCGGCGTGAGAGGAAGATGAGTCTAGCGGCCGCATTGAGTATAGAGTGGAGGGGGGAGAGGCGGGAGTGGGGGAGGCCAGTGAGGAGGAGGTTACAATAATCGAGGCGGGAGATGATGAGTGCGTGGATGATAGTTTTGGCGGCATCCTGTGAGATAAAGGGACGGATGCGGGCGATGTTGCGTAGTTGGAAGCGACAGGTTTGGGCAAGGGAATGGATGTGGGGAGCAAAAGAGAGAGAGGAGTCGAGGGTGACACCCAGGCAGCAGAGTTGGGTGACAGAGGAGATGGTGGTATTATTGACGACAATAGAGAGGTCATGGTGGGATGGGAGTCTGGGTGGAGGAAAGACAATAAGTTCCGTTTTAGAGATATTAATTTTGAGAAAGCGAGCAGACATCCAGGAGG
This sequence comes from Mixophyes fleayi, assembly GCF_038048845.1. Classification (NCBI taxonomy): domain Eukaryota; kingdom Metazoa; phylum Chordata; class Amphibia; order Anura; family Limnodynastidae; genus Mixophyes; species Mixophyes fleayi. The sequence continues at coordinate 23,848,847 of NC_134407.1, forward strand.
AGATGGCGGAGAGGCAGTCAGATGCCCGAGAGAGGAGGGTGGAAGAAAGATCAGGAGAAGATATGTAGAGCTGAATGTCATCAGCATAAAGGTGATACTGAAGACCGAAGGAGGAGATGAGAGCACCAAGGGAGGAGGTATAGAGCGAGAAGAGTAACGGGCCAAGAACAGAGCCTTGCGGGACTCCTACGGGGAGAGGGTAGGGGGAGGAGGAAGAACCAGACGTGGATACAGAGTAGGAGCGGTTGGCAAGGTATGAGGTGAACCAGGCATGGACAGAACCAGAGAGACCGAGAGAGAGAAGAGTTTGCAGCAGGAGGGGGTGGTCCACGGTGTCAAAGGCTGCGGAGAGTTCGAGGAGGATGAGTAGGGAGAAGTGACCCTTGGATTTAGCCAATAGGAGGTCATTAGTAACCTTGGCCAGGGCAGTTTCGGTGGAGTGGAGGGGGCGGTAGCCGGATTGGAGAGGGTCGAGGAGGGAATAGTCAGAGAGGTGTTTGGCGAGGCGGCTGTAGACAATCCGCTCAAGTAATTTAGAGGCATAGGGGAGTAGTGAGATAGGGCGATAGTTAGCAAGAGAGGAGGGGTCAAGATTGGGTTTTTGAGGATAGGAAAGATAAGAGCGTGTTTAAAAGAGGAGGGGACTACGCCAGAGGAGAGTGATAAGTTGAATAGGTGTGCGAGATAAGAACAGGCAGTGGGGGAGAGAGAGCGAAGGAGGTGAGAGGGGATGGGGCCAAGAGGACAGGTAGAGGGTGGGGAGGAACGAATAAGAGAGCGGACTTCTTCGCCTGTTGTGGGGCAAAAGGAGCACCAAAGTTGGTTGTTGGAGGGAGGAGAAGCAATGAGGGTGGCTGGAGAAGGGGAAGAGGAGATGTTCAGTCTGATGGCCCCAATTTTGGAAGAGAAAAAGGTGGCAAAGTCAGAAGCGGAGAGGGAAGGCGGGACAGAGGGGGGGGAGAGTAGCGAGTTGAAGGTGGCAAAGAGGAGGCGGGGATTGGAGGACTGAGAAGAAATGAGGGACTTAAAGAAAGATTGTTTAGCGAGGCAGAGGGCAGAGTAGAAAGAGGAGAGGATGAATTTAAAGTGGAGGAAGTCAGCCAGGGAACGAGATTTCCTCCAGAGGCGTTCAGCAGTGCGAGAGCACTTTTGGAGGAAGCGGGTGAGTTTGGAGTGCCATGGTTGGGGAATCAGGCAGCGTTGGCGGATAGAGGAGGCCGTGGGCGACAGCATCAAGGGCAGTAGTGAGGGAGAGGTTGTAGAGAGAAGACGCCTGGTAAGGACAGGCCAGGGAGGGAAGGGGTGATAGGAGAGATTCAAGCGAGGAGGAGAAGGAGGTAGGGTTGATAGCATCAAGGTTGCGCCTAGTGAGGGTGGGGCGGGAGCAGGGGAGGAGGACAGCATGAAGGAGAGTAGATGGTGGTCAGAGAGTGGGAAGGGAGAGTTGGAGAAGTCAGAGACTTTTCTAAAATTAAGTATACAGTAAAATACAAAGTTGCAACGGTAAAGCTGTTTCTCCAGGTTTTGTGGTATCACATCACTACTTTTCTAAAATTGTTCCTCTTTTACATAATTAAATACAGATTAGCATGACAATACTGTGTCAATTGTACAAGGAGGAGTAATTTGCTCAGGATGATGCATGGTCTTGTCTGCATATTGATCGATTGCAGCATTCGATTTTATATTACTCAGACAGAATGTTAAAAAACGTTTGAAAGTTTGATAATTTTTCATGTTGAGTCGCATTCCCAACTTAGGGTCAGTGTGCAGAGCTCGTTACCCCCGTACTGTTACCTCCAAGATTTAGGCAATTGGAATTCTGTCATTAATTTCTATGTGGACTTTTTGTCCTGCATTTTATTGGGGAAACACTACGTGCACATAAATCTCTCAAATTTAAAAAATCGACATGTAAAATGATGAAACAAGATATAACGTCATCCAAATAGGTTATAAAAATGCCAAATCAAAAACCTATTAAATCCATACATGTGTATTTTGTGTATTATACAGTAGGTGTAAATTTGTCTGCAAAAAATGTACAATCATAGTTCTTCCAATCTGTAACTGACTCCCGTAATTTAATTATCCTAAATTGTTGTGTCCCAGCAAATTAGGACACCCAACAAATGACAATTTTTCTCTTTCACTCTTTTATTGTAAACTAGATTCCTTGTAGTGCACAATTTATCGTTCGCTTCAAGCTATAACACGTCTCGAAGAAAAATGTGCAAGAGGCTGGAGAGAGAAAAATGGTTGTCCCTTCAGAAAGTAAAGGACAGTATAGATTTGTGCAGAAGTAACAAGATATATCTCCTGAAAATACACTAAACCAACAAACTCTTATAGAATTTATTTTTTTATTATGTGGATTTTTAAATATGCTTAGCTGATATATCTGTGATAATACATTGCATGAAAGATGGAGATATTTAAATAAAATATATTTAAAATTGTATTTTGGATTGTTTAAAAAAAAAAGCTGTCACTAAGCTTCTAATCTAAAATGCTAAATTGTTCGTATCTGTGGAGATTTTGGTGGCCATTTAGGTCCTTTTGGACCTAATTGGCTGAGGGCCCACAATATCTGATCATGAATATTCTATTGTCAATCAGGACTGGTGTAAAATGTGATTGGTCACTGTATGTGTTCATCATCCAACTGCATTAGTAGTGTCCTGTTGGATCTGGCTAATCAGATAAAGAGATGAACATCCAGTCCTGGATATATGGGTGTTGCCAAAATGGACATAGTACCAGTTGCTTGATGCTCAGGTTTTGTGGTCAGATCTGCCTGTGCATGGGTATTTTTAGAGTTCTTCCTAACCTTGATTAAAGGGGAACTTCTGATAGAGATACATGTATATTTTGAGCAACATTCATTGCACTGGTAAATATCATGGACTGTTAACTCTTGAACTATTTTTTATCATGCTCTCAGAAAATTCTGAAAGATATGTCTTTTATGCTTTTCTCAACTAGAGATGCAACCCAGCATAAGTCTTGATATAGTTGTGTCGGAACTAATCCAGATAATCAATAATATTAAGAGACATTAAATAGACTAGATACAACTAGACAGTTCAAGACAGAGTGATCTTCTGGCTGTAGTTCCCAGGACCTTAAAGTGGGTGTGCACAGATATAAATGCATTAGCTTGACAAAAAGGTACAGAAATGCGTTAGTGGACAAGTAGACACTCTGGTGCACTGTTAATCACTTACCCAATTTGTTTTATTTATTATTTTGCAATGATACTTGTTCCCAGAGGAAGGTATGTTCATCAATACCAGTGATTTATTAAGTAACTAAAATAAACTACAAGAAATTGAAACAAACAACAATTAAGTGTTTAAATAGTATATACCTAGCTATAAACAGTGATCACAGTCATTTCATTTTCGACACCTGGGGGTATATTTACTAAACTGCGGGTTTGAAAAAGTAGAGAGGTTGCCTATAGCAACCAATCAGATTCTAGTTATTTATTTAGTACATTCTACAAAATGACAGCTAGAATCTGATTGGTTGCTATAGGCAACATCTCCAATTTTTCAAATCCGCATTTCAGGAAATATACCCTCTAATGTTTTTTAGGGAGAAGTCTTCTGGACACCAATCCAATTCAATCTGGTCCCAGCGTGAGGCTGCCATTTCTTTGTTTAACTCATTCTTATGTAGATGTTATTTTAATGATGGCTACCTTGACCATGCAAGGTAATACAAATATACATATATGATTCGCTTAGCACAGCATGGTTACAGCATTCAAGAAGAAACAATAGCTTATAGTATACATTGAAGGCATAAAGCCACATAAAAATCACATTTCTGTTTAGCCCTTTCTTAGTAAGTTGTTTTTGATAATTTGCCGGTATCACTGCTGTCCCTGTTGTCTGTGACAAACAAATGAAGTGAAAAGAGATGCTCTAAGTATTTAAGTATGTGCATTTTTCCTAACAAAGTTTCAAAAAAGAGACAAAAATGAGCTGCGATTAAAGCATAAGAGCACTAGTAATAAATCACAAATATGTGTATTTAGGTAAAGCTACATAAGGGGCATATATTAAGGGTTTTATTCATCAAGCACCAAATTAGATTTACTCCAGGCCAGAGGCGGAACTAGTGAGAATATATATATATATATGTATTCTTTGCAATAAAATTTTGGGTGAGAAGTATAGAAGAGAGTAAAATGCCCCCTTCATCACACTGTGACCACCTTCATCACACTGTGCCCCCTTTTCGTCACACTTTTGTCCCTTCATCACACCACTATGCTCTCCTCCATCACACCAGTGTGCCCTCCAGCATCACCCCCATACTGTTTCACCCTTGCAGCATCTCCTTCCCACATTGTTTTACTCCTGTAGCATCACCCCCCCCTTCTATTTCACCTCTGCAGCATCACCCCCCCACACTGTTTTACCCCTGCAGCATTACCTCCCCACACACTGTTTCACCCCTGCAGCATCCCCCACCGTTTCACCCCTGCAACATTCCCCACTGTTTCACCCCTGCAACATCCCCCCCACTATTTTACCCCTGCAGCATCACTCCACCCCCCCTCCCCTGCATTTTCACACTGTGTTCTCTGCTTTTACTTACCTTTATGGTCTTTTCCTCTTGTCTTCCTCTTCTGTCTTCTTATCTTTGACGCCCTCCTCTGTGCGGCTCCTCACTGACAGTGTCGGGGCATGATGATGTCACTCCCAGCACTGTCAGTTAGCAGGGAGCACAGAGGAGGGCGCTGGGCATCGCAGCAAGTGAATTTTTTTTTGTAGCAGTGCCGGTGGACAAATGGAAGGCAGCCAGGGCAAGCGCCTCTCCAGCATGACGCCCCCCTCCTTGCTTACCACGTTCCGCCGCTACTGACTCTATGCCCCTTCTGTTTCACACTGTCGCCTTGGTCCTTTTCACCATCACACTGTGCCCCTTCTATAGCACAGAGGAGGGGGAAGGGCATCGCAGCAAGTGAAAACCTTTTTTTGTAGCAGTGCCAGTGGACAGATGGAAGGCAGCCAGGGAAGTGTCTCTCCGGCATGGCACCCCCCTTCTTGCTTATCCAGCTTACCGCGTTACACCAGCACTGACACTGTGTCCCTTCTGTATCACACTGTCACCTTGGCCCTCTTCACCATCACACTATGCCCCTCTATATCACACTGTGTCCCTTCTGTATCACACTGTGTTCCTTCTGTATCACACTGTGCCCCTTCTATATCACACTGTGCCCCTTCTATATCACACTGTGCCCCTTCTGTATCACACTGTGCCCCTTCTGTATCACACTGTGCCCCTTCTATATCACACTGTGCCCCTTCTTTATCACACTGTGCCCCTTCTGTATCACACTGTGCCCCTTCTATATCACACTGTGCCCCTTCTATATCACACTATGCCCCTTCTATATCACACTATGCCCCTTCTGTATCACACTGTGCCCCTTCTGTATCACACTGTGCCCCTTCTGTATCACACTGTGCCCTTTCTGTATCACACTGTGTCCCTTCTGTATCACACTGTGCCCCCTGACCCTCTTCACCATCACACTGTGTCCCTACTGTATCAAGCTGTGTCCCCTGGCCCTCTTCACCATCAGACGCTGCCCCTTCTATATCACACTGTGCCTCTTCTGTATCACACTGTGTCCCTTCTGTATCACACTGTGCCCCCTGACCCTCTTCACCATCACACTGTGTCCCTTCTGTATCACACTGTGCCCCCTGACCCTCTTCACCATCACACTGTGTCCCTTCTGTATCACACTGTGCCCCCTGACCCTCTTCACCATCACACTGTGTCCCTTCTGTATCAAGCTGTGTGCCCTGGCCCTCTTCACCATCACACGCTGCCCCTTCTATATCACACTGTGTCCCTTCTGTATCACACTGTGCCCCCTGACCCTCTTCACCATCACACTGTGCCCCTTCTGTATCAAGCTGTGTCCCCTGGCCTTCTTCACCATCACACTGTGTCCCTTCTGTATTTCTGTATCAAGCGGTGTCCCCTGGCCCTCTTCACCATCACACTATGCCCCTCTATATCACTCTGTGCCCCTTCTGTATCACACTGTGTCCCTTCTGTATCACACTGTGTCCCTTCTGTATCAAGCTGTGTCCCCTGGTCCTCTTCACCATCACATGCTGCCCCTTCTATATCACACTGTGCCTCTTCTGTATCACACGGTGCCCCCATCCTCATCACACTGTGCCCATTACGTGTCACACTGTGCCCCTTGGCCCCCTTCTGTATCACACTGCGCCCCCTTCACCATTACACTGTGCCCCTTCTGTATAACACTGTGCCCCCTGGCCCACTTCTGTATCAAACTGCAACACCTGGACCCCTCACACTGTTCCCCTCCATCACAGTTTCCCTTTATTACACTGTGCCCACTGTCACTGTTCCTTTTCCTACCTTTTAGTTGGCCTTCTTTCTTCTCTTTCTCTTCTGTCTTATTTCTACATGCTCATGGCTTCTCTCTGCGCCACTCTTCACTGAAAATACCATGTACTGTGAAGGGAACAGGGCGGAGTCAGCAGGCAGGAAGATGGCAGGAAAGTATCATTTTAAAAATATATATTATTTAATGGATGCCGGTGTTGACGACAGTGGGCCCTATTATCGGCATGGACCCTGTTTACACACCGGCAGTAGTTCCGCCTCTGTTCCAGGCTTACAAGAAAATAAATTAAATATTTCCAGTGACGCCCCCCTCCTTGCTTACCACGTTCCGCCGCTACTGACTCTATGCCCCTTCTGTTTCACACTGTCGCCTTGGTCCTTTTCACCATCACACTGTGCCCCTTCTATAGCACAGAGGAGGGGGAAGGGCATCGCAGCAAGTGAAAACCTTTTTTTGTAGCAGTGCCAGTGGACAGATGGAAGGCAGCCAGGGAAGTGTCTCTCCGGCATGGCACCCCCCTTCTTGCTTATCCAGCTTACCGCGTTACACCAGCACTGACACTGTGTCCCTTCTGTATCACACTGTCACCTTGGCCCTCTTCACCATCACACTATGCCCCTCTATATCACACTGTGTCCCTTCTGTATCACACTGTGTTCCTTCTGTATCACACTGTGCCCCTTCTATATCACACTGTGCCCCTTCTGTATCACACTGTGCCCCTTCTGTATCACACTGTGCCCCTTCTATATCACACTGTGCCCCTTCTTTATCACACTGTGCCCCTTCTGTATCACACTGTGCCCCTTCTATATCACACTGTGCCCCTTCTATATCACACTATGCCCCTTCTATATCACACTGTGCCCCTTCTGTATCACACTGTGCCCCTTCTGTATCACACTGTGCCCCTTCTGTATCACACTGTGCCCTTTCTGTATCACACTGTGTCCCTTCTGTATCACACTGTGCCCCCTGACCCTCTTCACCATCACACTGTGTCCCTACTGTATCAAGCTGTGTCCCCTGGCCCTCTTCACCATCAGACGCTGCCCCTTCTATATCACACTGTGCCTCTTCTGTATCACACTGTGTCCCTTCTGTATCACACTGTGCCCCCTGACCCTCTTCACCATCACACTGTGTCCCTTCTGTATCACACTGTGCCCCCTGACCCTCTTCACCATCACACTGTGTCCCTTCTGTATCACACTGTGCCCCCTGACCCTCTTCACCATCACACTGTGTCCCTTCTGTATCAAGCTGTGTGCCCTGGCCCTCTTCACCATCACACGCTGCCCCTTCTATATCACACTGTGTCCCTTCTGTATCACACTGTGCCCCCTGACCCTCTTCACCATCACACTGTGCCCCTTCTGTATCAAGCTGTGTCCCCTGGCCTTCTTCACCATCACACTGTGTCCCTTCTGTATTTCTGTATCAAGCGGTGTCCCCTGGCCCTCTTCACCATCACACTATGCCCCTCTATATCACTCTGTGCCCCTTCTGTATCACACTGTGTCCCTTCTGTATCACACTGTGTCCCTTCTGTATCAAGCTGTGTCCCCTGGTCCTCTTCACCATCACATGCTGCCCCTTCTATATCACACTGTGCCTCTTCTGTATCACACGGTGCCCCCATCCTCATCACACTGTGCCCATTACGTGTCACACTGTGCCCCTTGGCCCCCTTCTGTATCACACTGCGCCCCCTTCACCATTACACTGTGCCCCTTCTGTATAACACTGTGCCCCCTGGCCCACTTCTGTATCAAACTGCAACACCTGGACCCCTCACACTGTTCCCCTCCATCACAGTTTCCCTTTATTACACTGTGCCCACTGTCACTGTTCCTTTTCCTACCTTTTAGTTGGCCTTCTTTCTTCTCTTTCTCTTCTGTCTTATTTCTACATGCTCATGGCTTCTCTCTGCGCCACTCTTCACTGAAAATGCCATGTACTGTGAAGGGAACAGGGCGGAGTCAGCAGGCAGGAAGATGGCAGGAAAGTATCATTTTAAAAATATATATTATTTAATGGATGCCGGTGTTGACGACAGTGGGCCCTATTATCGGCATGGACCCTGTTTACACACCGGCAGTAGTTCCGCCTCTGTTCCAGGCTTACAAGAAAATAAATTAAATATTTCCAGTGATGGGAGCTGATTTGAATGATTTAAACTATTTACAATGAATCTAATACACTGTCTACTCCATCCAAGAAGTAGGGAGTTTATGTGTCCTGGTTTAAATTATTTAGTGACGTCACTGAAAGGGTGCTTTTTTCATGCTCCACTTTTCCCAGGTTACTCTATATCAATAATGAGAAAAATACAATTTCTTTATTATTGCTTTGTATAAAATGCAGGACTTTTAACACATGCAGTGCTAAGGACATGGGGTACCCTCATTTGAGTCTAGTCTAGTTTTCAAAATCTTATTCCATGTCGGGCTACCCATATCGTCCTACACATTTATGCATTTCATTCAAAACTGTGCAAACTAGCAAAAAAAAATACATTATCATTTACAAGTGCAAATTTTATGTGTAGAATCCTGAATTTTGCTGTTTTTGGAAAGATGCATTGATGTCGAAGCAAGAACTACTAAATATTTATTGGTAATATTTAGAAGAAAAAAAATACAAACATTTATTATTAATTTACATTCGTGCAATTTCAATTAAAAAACACTTTAGTGGCCGTTTTGGGTAGACTTTATTGCAGTGACATGAAGTATATGTAAACTAATGGTATTTTATTAACATACAATGTCTTCTAAAAAGGAAGGTGTAATTTATGTTTTTACCGCACAGAGAAAAATGACTGATATTGATGCTGACATGTGACCAGCCCAAAAAGTGCGGCGAAGGGGTTAATAAATATATTTTTAAAATAGATATTTTGAAAACCGATATAGTTGTTTTTATTTCAATTGATTATATTTCAGTGGTCTTTTGAACCCATTATTCTCTATACAGGTATCCTGGAGGTGATTTATCACCTCTGAGGTTATTTTGTCTTATTTTCAACTAGAGATGGGCGGGTCCGGTTCTCCGAGAACCGAACCCACCCGAACTTTGGGTATCCGAGTACCGAGCTGAGCAGCTCGGTACTCTCCCGCCCATTCCGAATCCAAATCGAGGCCGAACGTCATTGTGACGTCGTCGGATCTCGGGACTCGGTTCTCGCGATACTTCAACTTTATAAATACACGCCTCCACAGCAATCCATCGCCATTTGACAGAGGGAGAGAGCAGGGTGTAGTCATAGGCTAATTAGAGCAGGGACAGAGAATACAATATTGTTCTTGCAATTGCTCTAACCAAAATCGCTAGTGCAGAGAGGAGGATAGAGGTTTATTATTTTTTCTTCATATTTGGCACTCCCCAGCGCTTTTGGGGTGTCCCCCATAATTGTGCATTAATATTTCTGGCTGTCAAAAGTCATATCTGTCAGCAGTATCTACTCAATAATTTTTAGCACTCCTCAGTGTTTTTGGGGTGTCCTCCCTAATTGTGCATTAATATTTCTGGCTGTCAAAAGTCATATCTGTCAGCAGTATCTACTCAATAATTTTTAGCACTCCTCAGTGTTTTTGGGGTGTCCTCCCTAATTGTGCATTAATATTTCTGGCTGTCAAAAGTCATATCTGTCAGCAGTATCTACTCAATAATTTTTAGCACTCCTCAGTGTTTTTGGGGTGTCCTCCCTAATTGTGCATTAATATTTCTGGCTGTCAAAAGTCATATCTGTCAGCAGTATCTACTCAATAATTTTTAGCACTCCTCAGTGTTTTTGGGGTGTCCTTCCTAATTGTGCATTAATATTTCTGGCTGTCAAAAGTCATATCTGTCAGCAGTATCTACTAAATAATTTGTAGCACTCCTCAGTGCTTTTGGGGTGTCCTCCCTAATTGTGCATTAATATTTCTGGCTGTCAAAAGTCATATCTGTCAGCAGTATCTACTAAATAATTTGTAGCACTCCTCAGTGCTTTTGGGGTGTCCTCCCTAATTGTGCATTAATATTTCTGGCTGTCAAAAGTCATATCTGTCAGCAGTATCTACTAAATAATTTTTAGCACTCCTCAGTGTTTTTGGGGTGTCCTCCCTAATTGTGCATTAATATTTCTGGCTGTCAAAAGTCATATCTGTCAGCAGTATCTACTAAATAATTTTTAGCACTCCTCAGTGTTTTTGGGGTGTCCTCCCTAATTGTGCATTAATATTTCTGGCTGTCAAAAGTCATATCTGTCAGCAGTATCTACTAAATAATTTTTAGCACTCCTCAGTGCTTTTGGGGTGTCCTCCCTAATTGTGCATTAATATTTCTTGCTGTCAAAAGTCATAACTGTCAGCAGAATCTACTAAATAATTTTTAGCACTCCTCAGTGCTTTTGGGGTGTCCTCCCTAATTGTGCATTAATATTTCTGGCTGTCAAAAGTCATATCTGTCAGCAGTATCTACTAAATAATTTTTAGCACTCCTCAGTGTTTTTGGGGTGTCCTCCCTAATTGTGCATTAATATTTCTGGCTGTCAAAAGTCATATCTGTCAGCAGTATCTACTAAATAATTTTTAGCACTCCTCAGTGCTTTTGGGGTGTCCTCCCTAATTGTGCATTAATATTTCTGGCTGTCAAAAGTCATAACTGTCAGCAGTATCTACTAAATAATTTTTAGCACTCCTCAGTGCTTTTGGGGTGTCCTCCCTAATTGTGCATTAATATTTCTGGCTGTCAAAAGTCATATCTGTCAGCAGTATCTACTAAATAATTTTTAGCACTCCTCAGTGCTTTTGGGGTGTCCTCCCTAATTGTGCATTAATATTTCTGGCTGTCAAAAGTCATATCTGTCAGCAGTATCTACTAAATAATTTTTAGCACTCCACAGTGCTTTTGGGGTGTCCTCCCTAATTGTGCATAAATATTTCTGGCTGTCAAAAGTCATAACTGTCAGCAGTATCTACTAAATAATTTTTAGCACTCCCCAGTGGTTTGCGCTCAGAATGGATTCAAAGCAGTCCACATATGATCTGAATGAGCAACCAGGTTCTGTCACCAGTCCTGATGTTAGTGTTCCCAGTACGTCATCTGGCCAAGGCGATGTCAAACAACAGAGTGTTTCCAAATTAGTGCAAAAAACAAAAACCAAAAAAAAATTTACTGTATTGAAGCGAAAAAGAAGTGTAACTGAGCAAAAGTTAAGTGACGATAAAAAAAAAATTGCAAGCATGCCATTCTACACACGCAGTGGCAAAGAGAGAATGAGGCCTTCACCTTTGGGTATTAGTGGCAGATCCCAAAAAGTTACCCAGCCTACAATTGGTGCACAACTACTGTTACGCGTCAAAGCCGAGCTGCAAGATAACAGTGAGGCATTACAGGAGAATATTTGCTCTGATTCACAAATGACAACAATCCCTGTGGAGAGTCCATCCAACAGTGGGATGTCTAATCGTGAGCATTCTGCTGATGTGTGCCTTAATAGCCCGAGTGTAGCCGGTGATACCCAAATTGAGGATGCCACTTTGGAATTAGAAGAGGATGAGGGGGAGATTTGTGTAGGCGACGAGGGCGCTAATGATGATGTTGATGATTATGATGCAGACAGATACCAAATTGCCTTTCTCAATTTCTATTTATATTCTAGATTATATAACGGCTGAATAGTTTTCTATTTTACTCCTAGTGGAGAGAGGATCTGATGCAGACAGATACCAAACTGCTTTTGTCCATTTCAATTTATATTGTACAGTATATAACGGCTGAATTTATTAGTATTTTATACAAGTGGAGAGGGGGGCCTAGAGAGACAGAAACCAAACTGGCTTTCTCCATGTCAATTAATATTGTACAGTCTATAATGGCTGAATTTTTTGTTTTTTTAAAAAAGTGGAGGGGGACCTATAGAGACAGAAAGCAAACTGTCTTTTTCCATTTCTTTACATATTTAACTATAAGTGTAGGGTGTAATATACATCCAAAGACGATGGCTGCATTGCCAATATGCATAGATGGAGGGGAAGACAATCTGTTTTGTGTGTAGAATAAATGAAGGCCTACCAACGAAGAATTAAACAGTTTTTTTGGATGATTTATTACCTCAACAATTAGATTACCTATCTCTAAAACAGTTGGAGCACTAAATTGGGTTATTTTAGGCACAAAAACATGTATTTTCCAACAAAATAGCAAAACAAAACCAAACAAAACCAAAACCAAAACCAAAACACGCAATGGCAGTTTTGCAAAACCAAAACCAAAACCAAAACACGACGGTAATCCAGATCCAAAACCGAATCCAAAACCAAAACACGGGGGTCAGTGACCATCTCTATTTTCAACACAATTGTAGTTACTATTTTTTTCAGGAACTATGCTACCATTGTGTTTTTCTGTTTCTATTACCTGCCCCCCCCCCCCCCCCCATCCCCTTGAGTGCTCACCAGAGCAGGTTCTAATTAACAATATATGGGAAGACCCTACACTGCAGGCTTCCCAAAAATCATGCTTATCAGCCCAATTTGGGCAGCACAGTGGCCTAGTGGTTAGCACTTCTGCCTCACATCACTGGGGTCGTGAGTTCATGGCCTTATCTGTGTGGAGTTTGTATGTTATCCCTGTGTTTGCGTGGGTTTCCTCCGGGTGCTCCGGTTTCCTCCCACACTCCAAAAACATACTGGTAGGTTAATTGCATGCTATCAAAATTCACCTGAGTCTCTCCCTCTCTGTCTGTCTGTCTGTCTGTATGTGTCTGTGTGTGAGTGTGTGTCTATATTAGGAAATTTAGACTGTAAGCTCCAATGGGGCAGGGACTGATGTGAATGAGTTTTCTGTACAGCGCTGTGGAATTAGTAGCGCTATATAAATAAATGATGATGATGATGATGAAGTTGACAACCATAAGAGTATATATTATTGGTTCCTAGTCAATTATTACACTGAATTATCATAAATATTGGTTCAGCCAACAAAATGATTACTTCCACTGTACATAATTAAAAAGTGTTCTTTATATTCCATTGTAACAGCTCAAGGATAAAAACATATATACAATATCTAGATTTTGTTACACAATGTTTTTCCAGGAAGAAAACAGCAAACGTTATCTCCCAGTAATAATATTTAGTTATAATCTTTTTCTGACATTTTCCCTATATAGCCAGATAGGAAAAAAACAATCTCTCTATATGACCTATTTGTGTATATGGTCGATTCAAGCTCGTATTATTATCTGTTGTGCCCTGCACATGGAATGCAGGTTTGCCTTGCAAAGAAACATTACATTTTAGGTTCTTCACGTTGAAAGGGACAGGCTGCTATCACAGTAAACGATACAGAATAAATGTCCATCTATTTCTTGTTGAAGCGCAAGCACGTTGTATGATGAAAATAATTGTTTGACCCTGACCCAGGTAACCCAGACTGCTATTCCAGCCTACGCCATATAAAATTATGATGCCCTAGTATTACTCTTTTACACAGCAAGACAGCTGCACGTGACAAGCATCAATAGTGGCTGAAGAGATCAGCAACAAACAGGTGTGAGAGGAAGCTGCAACTAGGAACCTTGCAGGATATTATTTTTTATCAAGACAACAAAAGAATCTGTAAGTGCAGCTAAAAATACCCTAATAATGTGTCTCTTATATGCATCATCTACAGCCAAGTCACATCAGCATAGACAGTCTTTGGACTTAAAATCAATCCGAATGTAATAGCAGTGTGGGCAATTGCTCAATAAGTAATTAACATACTCATTATTTCAGCTGGTCCTCATATGTTGATGTGCTTTGCTTTGACTGATCATGTTAAAACATTATACCAAGATATTCAGATATAGGTGTATTGTACTTGAGTGTGAGCACCTATTTCATCTGTCTCAAAGTTTAGCATACTTGCCTACTCCCCCGGAATTTCAGGGAGGCTCCCACATTTCCTACGGTGGCGCAATGACATCACCTCGCTCGCTCATACACCTGTGAGCTTCCCTCCGGGATCTCTATGGATCTATCTATTATAAGAGCTGGCAAGTATGTATGGTTTAAAGAGGGCAGGGTTGAAGTCAACCTGTAGCCCATCAGAGCATGGGAAATATCACAGGGTTAATCTAGGGTTCTAGCTGACCTGGATATATTATGATGCCACTCAATGTACCCACACCACTCCCTCATTCACCAAGCCAAATCCCTCCAAGACTGTAATTTGTGTTTGTGATGCGGCACAGAATTGGGGGTCGTTGTTTTGCTTTGTACCTGAAGTCTCCTTCACTAGCTCAGATAGCTTTCGGTTATGCTGCAGTTTTTCCCAGGAAGAGAGTGCTGCAGGAGCTCTGAGCTGGAACCTGGGACTAAAATTCTTCTTTTTACCTGGACTAGAGTAAAAACACATCAGTAGTGAAACCACCAGCCAAGGACACCTATGTTGTTGTTTAAGAAAAACACAAAAGAAATAAAAAAGGGATTTGTTTGTTTTTTGCTTGCTGTTTTCTACTATTTCATCCAACACTCCACTCCTAGGAGAAAATACTTAATACTTACAGTTCCTCACATAATATCCACTATGACAATTGCCCCTACATGCCATCCGATATCCAGATATTCTCCACATGTGATGTGCCAGTTGCACCCCACACATCATCACCAGTGCCCAATGCCCACGCCATGCCATTCAGTGAGATTTGTATGCCCTGATGCTATCCAATGTACCACATGCCGTTTTTATTTTGACAGCCCCCCCTCCCCACGCTACTCTCTGTGCCGAAAGCCTTGCAGACACAAATCAAAATTGGGGCACGGAGCCTGACATTTGCAGCATGAGTCCCCACTTGTTTACTTTCTGCTCCTCTCTATTGGCCCTGGAGGACTACATAATGAAAAGGTGCATTCTTCATACTAGATCTGTTCATACAGGCAGACACTGTATCATCCTCTCTACTGGACCTTATACTGGACAATCACAAAATGGGTTCCTTCTACATGTTACCCAAAATACATAAAGAAGGCAATCCAGGGAGATCAATAATTTCTGGTATTGGGACCTAGAGCCACCCATGTCCAGGTAAGTAGCTGGTGGCCATTGATAAGGTGGTTACTGGCAATTGACATATTGAACCGATTGTTATTTGTACTCACCTGTTGCCTTTAGTGCAGTCCTCTGCAGGGTCCAGGAGTCAGACCTTCACTGGAGACTGTGCAGAGACGGAGAGCGGCTGGGAAGAATCCTAAGTGGACAGTTGGAAGGTAAGACATCTGTGTGTGTCTGTTCCGTTCCCCCGCAGGCGTTAAACATACATAACTCTAACAGCCTGCATAACTCTAGTATAGCAGTGATACATTATACTTTGTGTTCCATCCCTAACTATATTTTCAGTTTAGGGTGAAATTGGCTTAGTAGTCTAATTTATTTATGTGATTAAATTTTTTATTTTTTATTTTTCTAAAAAGGTTTTTTTTTAGTGTGGGCCATATATTTATAAAGAGACCTGATCCATGTCTCACGTGAAACGACAGCAATAGACCACTTGCATAATGATGTAAGTCTAACACCAACACCAAATAGCAATAGATCACTATTACAAATGATCTATTACTGCAGAGAAGCAAGAAGAGATCTGGATTGGCTCTCACCTCTCCTGATCTGCCCTGACATGGCCTCCTCCATGGAGGCAGCTCCCTGCTATATCAAAATGATGTCACCAACCTTCTCAATGTGGAAAAACTGTGCATTGGGTTATACAGTTGCCAGTGCAGTTCTGATACCAGAAACTGACAATGTATAGTCCCAGCAGAAGCAGATGAGAGCCCTCAAAATGACTGCCATTCATCTGCATTTATTAAACATTTATTAAACATCAAGTGGGTATAGAAGGACCTGTTCCATGTCTCACTTGCCTCTTTGCAACAATCGATTATATATAATAATGACCAAATGCTGACTGACATGAGAGCTAGCAATATATCACTATTGCAAGTATCTATTAATGCAAAGGTACAAAGGAGATCTAGATCAGCTCCTCCATATCTGATATGCCCCCAGTAGAAGGTAGTACTCACTGACATGTAGATCATATCATCGGGTGTCCATAGCAACTGCATTGGGTAAAAAACATCTTTCACAGCAGGTTACTCTGCTTATTATTGTCATCATCGTTGTTTATTTGTAATATACCAAAAAAAAACTCTGCAGATCTGGATAGTTAGTAAAGAACAAATCATATTAAAGACAAATCAGGTTGCAGAGTTGGTATAAGCAGATTATCACCATAGAATAACATGAAATGACATACTGTCTGAATCAAGCAATAAGAAGGCACTACGCTGAAACCAGAGGCTGTCAATCCCTGGTATCAACGGAGCAGAAGAGGGGCCCAAACCAATTGCCATTTTGACCCATGGTGTATGGATGGCAGCTTAGATGTCATTGAAGTCTAGCCTGGTTTTACGGTATAAATGAGCAGATGACAAGTGGTAAAATACCAGCAATGTAAACATTTTGTATTTTTGTAATGGTTTGTGTTCATTATGTTGTTTATTAAGCTGTGTTGTTTTTTATGTTTATTTTGTGTTTTTACATCTGTTGAGGCTGCTAGGCAAGCAGGCAGTACATTTATTTATAGCACTATTACGCGTCCCCCTGTGATTGTTAAAAATATTGAAGTTTGCATGCTTACCACAAGTGAAACTGACCAGTCAACAATAAACCCGTTTATGATGGTTATATCCAATGGGCCTGATCCAAGCACGGAAAAATCTGATCTGGTTGGATAAGAATTAATGAAATGGTGATAAATATTCTTGATAGAGGATCACCATTGGCACATGTGGTTATTGGCACTTCTAGATATAGAAAGAACACAGTGTTGCCAAGAGCATACTGTGACCCAGGGTATTGCTTGGGATGCTGCCTGAACTATAAACATATCAATTTATCGCTGAGGACTGCACATACATGAGCATGCTGTATTGTCTCATATAGTAACTAAAAATAAATGATATTTTCCAAACTGTTCCTTGAAACTATTTGGCCGCAAAATTTCTCACATTTTGCAAATTGCAAATTTCATATACAGCGCACAATCATATTCCACTGAATCAAAAACAATACTTTTTCCAATTGTTCCATTGCAAAAAAAAACTTAAGTTGCCTAAAATTTTGGTTTAACTTTGCTCAGCTCCCATAATAATCTTTTGCATTGTTTTTTGACAATGGATTTGTTTCTTACCAGCAAACATGTTACAAAGGAGCACAATGTATTCTCCCATCAGCAGGGGAAAGTTCTAAATACTAAAGTAAACAATTTAGTCAATTAACCTTTTATTTGCACTTACACTGTGTGTTTTCTCAGCCTTTGATGGATTGGAAGGTTATGAGCAAGGAACATTGTTAATTCATGAAACATTATTATGTAACCTCAATTCAGATTTCCCTGCATGGAGGATGCTGTAACCACTAATACACATTAGCAGGGAAAAATAGTTTCCAGACTATTAACTGCAATTTTCAAGCTGAATTTGCATCGTTGTACAACACATTTAAAAAAAACCCATAAATTTCTGTGTTTTTAAAGAATAGTGGCTGTAAATGAAACACAACAGCTAAAATCTTCAGCAGCTAGTTTTCTATGGGGTGATCTAGACAACCATTTAACGGTGAACTTCAGGCAGCAAATTACGCCCATTGACTACTGTGATGGTTGATTAATCACTCATGCATGCGATTTTTTGGGAAATTCAGGGTTGGAAATGCTACTTTGACCTCTGTAATGATATTTCAGAGAGAGTAATCATGCAAATCAACATATATTAGCGCAGAGTGTAAATCTGTTATTTTTTCTATTGAAAAAATCAATAAGACCAAACTGGAAAATTGCGTTTCTGCAAATTAATTTCAAATAAATTGTGTTACAAAGGCATAAATCTTTTCCCTAGTATGCTGCCATGGAACAACAAGTCCCAGCATGACCTGTCAGCCAACAACTTGAGATCCACAGGTTGCCTACGTCTATACTAAAGCTTTACAAACAGTCTACTGCTAATGTTTGTACCTGTGGTTGAAGTGGACATTTAAAAATGGCGGTGGGAAAAATGTAATGGGAATGTAAGTGACTGGAATGTGATAGTGTTACAATGAAGGCAGTAGGAGAAGTGGCAGTATGACATACCACTGTATACACCCCACTTCTACCACTGTATATATATGTATAATGTAAGTGACTAGAATGTGATAGTGTTACAATGAAGGCAGTAGGAGAAGTGGCAGTATGACATACCACTGTATACACCCCACTTCTACCACTGTATATTAGGGATGTGCACCGGCCACTTTTCACGTTTTGGGTTTTGGGTTCTGAATACCTTCAGCTTTTGGGTTCTAATGGGTTTTGCCAAAACACCCCCCTCAAGGTTTTGGGTTTTGGGTTCTGATTTTTTTTAAAAAAAGCATAAAAACGGCTAAAATCCAGATTTTTAGGTTTGTTTTCACTCCTACGCTATTATTAACCTCAATAACAATTATTTTCACTCATTTCCAGTCTATTCTGAACACCTCACACCTCCCAATATTGTTTTTAGGCCAAAAGATTGCACCGAGGTAGCTGGATGACTAAGCTAAGCGACACAAGTGGGTGGCACAAACACGTGGCCCATCTAGGAATGGCACTGCAGTAGAAGACAGGATGGCAGTTTGAAAAACTAGGCCCCAAAGAGCACATAATGCCAAAATAAAGAGGTGCAAGATGGAATTGTCCTTGGGCCCTCCCACCCACCCTTATGTTGGGGAAATAGGACATGCGCACTTTAACAAACCAATCATTTCAGCGACAGGGCCTACAAAACTGTGGCTGAAATGATTGGTTCGCTTGGACCCCCACAAAACGAGCTGGCAAAGAAAAAAAAGAGGTGCAAGATGGAATTGTCCTTGGGCCCTCCCACCCACCCTTATGTTTCAGAAAAAGGACATGCACACTTTAACAAATCAATCATTTCTGCGACAGAACCTACCAAACTACTGTGGCTGAAATGATTGGTTTGTTTGGGCCCCCACACAAAAAAAGCAATTCATCTCTCCCTGTACAAAGTAAACTGGCTCTACTGAGGCAAGATGTCGTCCTCATCCTCATCCTCATCCTCTGATTCCTCGCCCCCTTCAGTGTGTACTTCCTCATCCTCACACATCCCGGGTATCGCCTGCCTAGTGAAGTGGAATCTAGACGGGATTTGGTACCAGGGACACAATACCTCCATCAACCGTCTAAATCCCACTCCACTGATGGCAGACACCGGACGCACGTCTAACACCAACATAGCTGTCAAGGCCGCAGTTATCCGCTTTGCCATAGGATGACTGCTGTCGTACTTCGTCCTCATGGCAAACGACTGTTGTACGGTCAATTGCTTAGTGAAAGACGTAGCGGTCTTACGACTTCCCCTCTGGGAAGATGACAGACTCCCAGCAGCAACAGCAGCAGCGGCAGTAGTAGGCGTAGCGCTGCAGGATCCTCCGGAAGAATCCCGGATTGAAGAGGACTGACGTTTTGCCTCGTTCTGAGTTTTGCGTCGGGCGGGAATCCCCGAACAGTGCTCGGATCCGGGCTCGGATCGGTACTGTTCGGGGGTGTTCGGATTTCAAAAATCCGAACCCGCTCACCCCTACTGTATATATATATATAATGTAAGTGAATGGAATGTGATAGTGTTACAATGAAGGTATTATTATTATTATTATTATTATTAATATTTATTTATAAGGCGCCACAAGGCATCCGCAGCGCCGTACAGAGACAAACAAAATCACAATACAATGGGAGACAGCACAGTACAGTAAACACAGCAACTCAGTACGCTCAATGCACAGCTAGAGAGGGTGGGGAAGGGGGAGGGAGGATTCGCAAATGACGGGGCCCAAGAAGGAGGGCGCGGAAGACAGGGAGACCCCCAGGGGGGAGGAGGGAGCGAGAGTGGACGTGGGGTGGAGGACCCTCGAGGAGGAGGGCTAAGTAGCTGGAGAGCAGAGTTAAAAGTGGTGGAAACAGGAGGAGAGATGGCCCTGCTCCGAGGAGCGTACAATCTAAGGGGAGGGGTGGACAGACAGAGAGACGCAGGGGAGAGAGGGAGAGTAGGGAGACAGAGGCAGAAGATAAGGTAGGAAGTTAAGTGGGAGACAGAAAGGCTTTAAGAAAAAGGTGGGTTTTTAGGGCCCGTTTGAAGCTGGACAGATTAGGGGAAGTTCTGATGGAGGGAGGGAGCTTGTTCCAGTGGAGGGGGGCAGCGCGGGCGAAGTTTTGGATACACGCGTGGGAGGAGGTTATAAGGGGGAAGAGAGGCGACGGTCAGAGGCAGAACGGAGAGGGCGGGATGGAGCATGAATAGAGAGGAGGGTGGAGATGTAGGGCGCAGTGGAGTTGGCGAGGGCCTTGTAGGTGAGTGTGAGGAGCTTAAAGAGGATTCTGAAGGGGAATGGGAGCCAGTGAAGGGCTAGGTAGAGGGGTGTTACGATCTTGATGCCTTAGTCAGTATTAGCACAGGCTTACCTAGGGCGCGGAGTCTAACGGCCTTCCGGTCTTCACCAAGAACCACCGCAAGGTAGTGTGGGCTTAGCTGCCGAAGAACCGCAGGTCGCGGCCCCCAGATTAGCCTACTGACGTAAGGGAGAAAGTTCTAAGTGATGGCAAGCAGACAAGAAAATAGACAATGCGGTGCAAGTACAGGCACTAACCGTGAATTCCAGGCGTAGTAGGTCTGGAACAGAAACCGGTAGATCCACGGAGGCAATGGGTGCGTGGCAGGATCCAGAGAATAGTCGGTAACACAGCCGGGTCGGTACACAGAAGGTATCAGGTATACGGTGCCAGAGGGAGATCCAGAGAATAGTCGGTCACACAGCCGGGTCGGTACACAGAAGGTATCAGGTATACGGTGCCAGAGGGAGATCCAGAGAATAGTCGGTCACACAGCCGGGTCGGTACACAGACGGTATCAGGTATACGGTGCCAGAGGGAGATCCAGAGAATAGTCGGTCACACAGCCAGGTAGGTACACAGGAGTAGGAGGAATAGAGGGGTTAACAGGGAGCAGGGTCACAGGAGTCAGGACACAGGAACTGTAGCCAGGAACAGGAAACACATTGCTCTGACACAGGCAGCGTGTCAGAGCAGGGAAGATATAGGAGTTTGAATTCCCCGCCCAGGAGTCACATGATCAGCAGCAGAGAGAAGCAGGAAGTGCGGCAGCGCTAACGGAAGCAGCGCTGAAGACATGGACACCGCTGTCAGCTCCCGCTGACAGCGCAGCGGAACGGGGAAGGTAAGTTCCTAACAAGGGGGGAGACAAAAGAGGAGCGGCGAGAGAGGAAAATAAGCCTAGCTGCAGCGTTAAGGACGGATCGAAGGGGATCGAGATGAGAGTGGGGGAGGCCAGTGAGGAGGAGGTTGCAGTAGTCCAGGCGGGAGATGATCAGAGAGTGGATAAGGCATTTGGTGGCATCTTGGGAGAGGAAGGGCCGGATGCGAGCGATGTTGCGCAGCTGGAAGCGGCAGGATTTAGCAAGAGAGAGGATGTGGGGGCCAAAGGAGAGAGAGGAGTCGAGTATGACACCAAGGCAGTGAAGTTGGGGGACAGGGGAGATAGAGGTGTTCGTAGTAGTAGTAGTAGAAGTGGCAGTATGACATACCACTGTATACACCTCCCCTTCTACCACTGTGTATATGTATAATGTAAGTGACTGGAATGTGATAGTGCTACAATGAAGGCAGTAGGAGAAGTGGCAGTATGACATACCACTGTATACACCTCACTTCTACCACTGTATATATATGTATAATGTAAGTGACTGGAATGTGATAGTGTTACAATGAAGGCAGTAGTGAAGTGACAGTATGACATACCACTGTATACACCTCACTTCTACCACTGTATATATATGTATAATGTAAGTGACTGGAATGTGATAGTGTTACAATGAAGGCAGTAGTGAAGTGACAGTATGACATACCACTGTATACACCTCACTTCTACCACTGTATATATATGTATAATGTAAGTGACTAGATCGTGATAGTGTTACAATAAAAGCAGTAGGAGAAGTAGCGGTATGACATACCACTGTATACACCCCCCCACTTCGCCCACTGATTTGTTTACATCTAGTACTCAAGTATAAATGGTCAACACCTCTCACAGTTGAGTCAAACATGTTTAACGAACATTAATCTTAACAATGGAAAAACAATTAAAAATTAGAACCTTTACTTTATTTATTGTTCATCTGATTATCTGTTTTCCTTTGTAACTAAAAAATTTAATTGACTCCTATAAAAACACGTGCATACCTCTAATCTACTGCCAACCTCAAATATGTGGATTTATAAGTTAATTGTTCCTTGTGTATTTATAAATACTACTAAAAGTAAAGTATAAATATAGCCACATATTAAGATCTGGGGCCTGATTCATTAGTGATCTTATCTTGTGGAAAAGTTTTGATTCTTATTTTAAGAAGAAATGTGGGAGATAACACTGAAGTTAAAATGGATTTTCATCTAAACTTAAGAAATTCTTCACTTACACAGTGGATCTTGCTTCTTATCTCCCTTTTCTGGGCATGCACAGAGTGGATTTGCTTAAGATAAGCAAAAACCGTCAGAAAAGATCACTAATGAATCAGTCCCCTGGTCATTTTTCCCTCTAAACGACGACACCTGTGTCCAATTTGGCATCACATGTGGATAGCAAAGGACCTGGTTATTGTGTGGGTATGCCGGTCATTTAGTGCCAAACCAGATCTCTGTGCAGTCAGCTGATGACCTCCGTCACATAACAATTGTGGTCATTGGCTGTCTTTACAGTCAGTAGTGATTTAAAATTAGATAGGTTTTAGTCATCCTTGGACATTGTTGTAAGTCAGTGGAAGTAACATATGAAGGGTTCTGGGCCTGTTTGATTTAATAAGGCCACCAAATAAATAGTAAATTAACAAGGTTAGTGAAAATATTATTAGCAAGCAGAACAATTTTACTTTGATAAACTGAGAACATGTGGCCCGAGGCATCTTAGCTACCCCTGCCTCCATGTAAATTTCCATGAATTAGCTGCAATGTAATGACATCATTATTTTAATAGGATCCAATCCATGCCCAAGAACTTAATGAACTGCACTCCACATAAACAAATTGGATCAGCGCCTCTCTTAATTTGTTAATCTTTATTATTAGGTAACACAATTCTGAAATATTTTGGATGAAAAAGCAATTACAGTCCAAGACCTAACAACAATAAAAGTCTTGCTAAATTCTGTAAACCATGACATATGTAATTGTGATTAAGCACTAACAGCCTGTCATCGTCAATCTATTGTGGCCATTATGTGTTTTTTATAGAAACAAAATCATACTGTTTCTAAGCCTTTTACTCTGAGTCTCAGGGTTACATAAAATCAATTGCGCGCCTGCTGTGCTTAGCTGTCCAATTAAGTCTTTTTAAAGTATGACACATAGAGTGAAAAGGAATATCTCTACATTGCATACTGTAAATACTTGACTAGTGATGTCTGCCTTCAAGTGTCTGGCTTATAATACATAGAATTGTATATTTCTTCATCTGACTGTTCCTTTCATCTGTAATTATTGCTCACATGTACAATTATTGCATTTAATTTGCAAAGGGTAATTTAGGAATGTGCCCAAATCTACCTCCACGCACATATGCTTTGTGATATTATGCTCCCATTCTTGCTCAAATTTACCCATTTTTATATGAAGTGCATGGACTTGTCAGTCCTAATAGTGTCATCTGTAGGGGTGATGCAATAGTTTGCACATTCAGATAGCTAAGTGTGGTCTGGGCGAATGCACCACGAATGCGCCAAAAGGCACAAAATCAGGTTTAGATTTGCTGGACAAGATATTTTAAAGAGATTGAAAGGATGAAGGGTGTGCATTCATTGTGGGGGTTCCCAATAAATGAAAGGTGGCTACAGAAATATATTCATTTGATTTCCCCCAACGCTCATAGGTTTGGCCATAGGTTTGCAGGGCAAGATGGCTGCCTTTTCAGAGCAGAACCAGAGGTGAGGCGTTGAGGAATTGGGTAGAGTGAAGGATGGAGTGAAGGCATTACTAAGTGCACATCAATGTGCCTTGTTTTGCAGAACAGGGAAGAAACGAGATTTTATTTTTCAGGGCGAGGTTATAATTATGTGATCCATGGGTGGGAAAGGTCGCAATTTTTGGGGGGCATTCTTTGCCATGTGGAGGGGCACATGGCAATTTCCACTCTTCAAAAGGGCTTGTTTTGTACCAGAGTAGAGCTGGAAGTCTTAAGGTCTCCTCCTATACTTTTAATGAGAGCCATTTACTCTTCTAAGTTGCACTTTGGTGGAGAAGCAAATTTCCAGGTGCATACTAAGCAATGTAGTAAAAAAATAAACACCTGCACAATTACTACAATGTTCCCTAATTCTCATTATTAATGTAAGCTACAAAGAAGCTAAATTAAGCAGTATTTTAGGTAAGAAATAGAAAAAAATATTTTATTGAAAGGGGTGGTACTAAAGTTATAGCAGTTTGAGACTTTGATGTGATATTTAAGCTTTTGCGTAGACCTTTCTGCCTCTGTACACAACTAGGAGCATTCTAAGTGCAGAGGATAGGTGTGTACCTGAGTAGACCATCCAGGCACACCATACAAATTACAATTGTAATGTGGTTTGATCACCAAAAGTGATCCAAATCTGTCATGAACATACTTGGGGATAGATGTAGAGTGCTAACACTATGGGCAACACCTCAACTTTAAACGTTGTGCTTCCTCAGGAAGCTTAGGGATGTACCAGGATATCCCCAATTGTTTCTATGTCTACAGTTCATATCATTATATATTGGATACCGATGCTCGGTATCCAATATATAATAATATACCAGGAATAATTTTCAGAAATTTCCAACTTGTATAAAGAATTTCAAGTAATTTATCACAGTTGTATGTTCCACAGATCTTATTATCTATGTATTTGAAACTTTCTAACTAGAGGTAATCTTAAATAGTTCCTTCCTACTTGCTTATAAGTCTTTTTTAACAGTAGTAATACACATGTAAATTGGTATAACATTATAAACCATTGTTTCTATTGTCACCATACTGACAACCGCTGTTAGCAGCATTTGATAGAGTTGTGGTATTGTCCTTCTAATTGCTTTCTGCTTTTCGGGAACGCGTTCCACATGCGTTTACAGTGGGTAAGCACATTGTGAATGCCTGCAGTGAGCTCCACACACTAGTAAGAGTACTGGTAACAAGAAATGCTGGTAACGTGATTGCATTTGAAATACATTTATCCTTGTCTTTTTACTAGCATTAAAAAACACTTATGTAACGCCATTACAGCTATCACAGGGTTTCCTGTAGATGTTGAGAATATTTCACTAGTAAAGTGAAGATCCAGATTAGATATCCTCTTACAACACAATATGCTTCAGGCTTTTTTTATGTGCGTTCCATAGGCTATTGGCAGGACAGTGGGACTAAAGTACAAAATCCACCAATGGGGTTAAACAAACATGCACATAGTCCTATTATCTTACCATTGCCCTTTGTTTCTGTTCCTGCATTGGCTGCCTTATTGTCCCCAGACCTCCATCCCTGCCACATAAGATCCATACCAGTGAAAAATCTAATAACGGATCCATTCAGCATGCCCATTCCCAGTTCAGCCCATCTCCAAGTGCTTTAGCCAATGGCAGGTTAACACTCACTCGCAATCGCCAACTGAGTTGCCCTGCCTAGAACCATGGGAAATTCTGTAGGGCTAAAAGACCATATCTGGGGACGTTTTAGGATGTTTGTGTGTAAGCTGAGGCTGGGGATCAAGCATCCCTTCTGTCTAAATCGTGCAAGAAAAATTACGGACAGCCACACAGCAGACAGTGTGTTCTTTCTATCGTATTATAATAGCCGCATTAGGCCCACTGAAAGTGGGGAGATGCTAAGGGTTGATGTTGCCTACTGTTTAATGGCAGTGTGAGGCATTTGACCCCCAGGATGTGTGCAAAACAATGTGAGTATTAGACTTCTCGACTGCAAATCTACACCCAATGCGAGTTTCAGTCTAAGGATAGGGAGGGTAGAAGCCAGCTAATTTTATTTGGTTGCTTTCTGTGGGTTTCCCTTACATGTTAGCGCATGTACTTTTACTAAGTTGTGTGACTGTTGTCTTAGCTGTTGTGAACCTCCCAGAAATTAAAATAAATATGCTTCCTTTTTTTATCAAGATTGATTCCTACCATGCATTGATACCCAGTCCCTCTGTGCTCTAGTCCAGACAAAGAATTTGGGATAAGTCAGGTTACTGCTCAGCCTCAACTGCGGTTTGTATATATTTGAAAAAATAATCAATCCTGCTCCAAATAGATGGCATCATGTTATACATTAGATTGTGGCAATGAGTCTGGGTGTTCAGTTTCTTAAATGCTTTTGATTTATTAATTGCATTCAATGTTTATTTTAACTTACTATCGCTATAGATATATTGTATACTGTAATATGTAGTACCTTCCTGTTACATCATGTACTTGTATGTGATTTCTATATATTGCTTCTGAATGTATTCTATGAGACCAGTGTAGCTTAAGTAATATGTAATATTTGACCTTGATGTGCAATATTGAAAAAAACAAAAACAAACAAACACTTACATAATGCTGCTGTGCTCCATTTTTGGAGCACAGTGGTGGAATATGCAATATTAAGTTATTATATATATAATGCAGCTCTGTTCAAAAAGGGAGCAGAGGTGAAGGAGGAATTTGGTGCATGGAGGAGGGGAGAGAGTGACCCACATGCTGCATAGTAATAATTATTCTCATTTCAATACATGCACCCTTGCTGTGCCCCAGCTCCCTAGCATGCCCTGGTGGAGGGCCACACAAAATGGCCAAGAGGGGCATACATGGAGGAAAGAGTGGTAATTGCCTTAATCCATAGAGCCCAATACCAACAGATGACATTGCCTTTGCACGCACTTCAAACAAGTAATATTAAATATTATATTGTAAAAATATCCAAACCTCCCAACATTAACATTAAGGTATATATACACTGCAGTATAATGAAAATGCAGAGGCACAAACTAAAACATAGCAACTAATATGCTATCAATGGAATGTGCTTCTCAGTGCTCATAACCATTGTAGAAATATCAACAATGACTTTGTTGACCTATTAAAACACACATACATTCCATTCCACACTGTGCACTAATGAAGATTAAGTACAGAATAAACATTTTGTCAGTGTTCCTATTAATTTCACCAGTAGAAGACGAGTTCTACTGCCATCCATAATAGCCAAGTACACATTAAGGAATGCAGATTTACAATACATCAATATGAGAATGTCAGTGGCTAATATTTCAATATTATTGCTCTGCAGTACTGTAAGATCAGCTAATGAATTTGCATAGCTCAGAAACTTGGTGAGAGCCTGCTAGATAATTTTGGTTCATGTGGATGGTTGTGTAAATTCACATATAATTGAACTAGAGTTCGCCGCATACGGCGCAATTTGGCAAATCATTTTTTCATTTGTTTTACCAAATTGGTTGACCATTGTGTTGTGTGTGAGATGCAAACTGATCCAATGGAATCCTAATAGAATTTGAATTAAAAAAAGGTAAAAACCATGTCAAGCAAAGAGCCCTTAATGAGTTCATAGACTGACCTAGAATTTGTTTACATGCTTTAGGATTTAATCGGAGCAAAGTCTTCCAAAGTCTAGTCTTGTCCAAGTGATGCTAAGAAAGTAAAAGAACTGAACTGTGGATTATTCATCACCCTTTTCTCACAGCTTAATGTACTTTTTAATCCTTGGCTCAGTCTAAGTATATATACCAGAGCATTGGAGTACTATGTGCATGTTATTTCATGCACATAGTTTTTACCCTTGCCATTACCTGCAATATTGTATGTTTTGGAAATATAAAACTGTTGACATATGGTGTGAAAATAGCAGGACAGCAGAAACCATTTTGCTTGTGTTAGCTAAGGTAATTACCATTTGTCTCAAATATCCATTGTTATGAGATGTGGCTTAGATCTGGCTTATTAGTAATGTAATTAGATAGATGTCTGAGTGACTAAAGCTGGGTACACACTACACGGTTTTCATCCAATAATCGGCTCAATCAGCCGACATACGACCGCTCGGGTCAGTGTGTGCAGTGACACGATGGTCGAAAGTCTGCCCAAATGGACGATTGTCGTGTCATTTGGTTGGTCGTACCGTTTAATATTTTTGTTCCAATCTCGTTTCCGTTGTGTAGTGTGTATAAACTTCTGACCGATCCACAACAGTTAGTACGAAATTACAGTCATTGCTCACGACAACATGGCTGTAAAAAGTCGATAAAGGGACGTCCGCTCTTCCCTTTATCGCCCTAAACAAGGCTAGTGTGTATGCAGTCCATTGACCGAGCGATCGGAACATCGATCGCATGTAAAATCGATCGGCATAAAAAGTTGGTGGTAAATTCTGTAGTGTGTACCTAGCTTTAGATAGTTAGCTGCAAGCCCAAATTAATTATCTAGGTCAATAGGTAATCTGAGAGTTAATTAGGTCAGATATTGTGCAATGTGTCTCCACAGTACTATACTGGCTGAAAGAGCATTGGGAAATGTAATAATATGTATCAATAGAAATGTTATTGTATCAAAATGTATCTCCAGCTTGGATTATGTAACGCTGCAGATACAATGAGTCAAACCTGAAGTGTCATGTTATTCCCTGGTGTAAAATTGTGATCCTTTGTTAAGTGTATCCAGTCAAATAGTTAATAAATTAATTCATTCTATTACATAATCAAGGTAACAGAGACAGTATGTATAGTTAAAGAATTTAAGTTTCCACTGTTCGACCCTTGCTGAAAGAGGGAGGATTGGGACATCTCGACCCTACTCATATGTAGACAGCTAGGAATATAAGGATAGCATAATGACAATAATTACTTTTACTCTAATGACAATAGAGCAATTGTAATTTATAGGATCCTGGTGTATGTAACATCAGCACAAAGGACTCTGGACCAGGCACTGTAGTACAGCCAAAGGAAATCCTACCAGGACAGGGTCTGTGTAAGTCAGCATCCCATGCTTGGTAACATACTGTAGATACTGTCTAGCTATTTGGTTGCATTAATACTGTGGAGGATATGACTCTGAAGGATACTGAGATTGTTACTTTGGAGTACTGACTGCAAGAGGCTGCTGGAGGGTACATGCTACCATTTACCCTGTACCTTGTGACTGTCTTATGGTGTTATGCTGTCGTAATAAAGCCTTATTTTGGACATATTCTGGTATGCCTGAGTGAGTTGAATCCCATGGAGGGTAACCCCCATCCCATCTAAGGGTGGTTTCCTCACACCCCCATCCCACAACCACCCTTTCATTACAACACAATCTCCTTGCTGTACAAAACTCTGGTTGTTTGGGTGCAAATTTAACACAATCAGTATCCCAGCCCTCTTCCAGTCTATAGACCAGATGGAAGGTGGTAGAGGGGGAGAATTCTGCTCTGCATATAAATGTATGAATAAAGTTGCAATGTCACTCATAACCACTATGTGGCAATCTCTTCCGTTGAAGCCATATACCTATTGTAAAATGTAGTTTGTATTACGCATAGTATACTTGTGTTTTATGAAAAATACAATGTGGTCTTTGATTAAAGTATGAAATAGAAAATGGCGAGGATAAAATGTCATCCATGAAAATCATATGTTTGCCTTCTATAAAAGTCCCAATTCTATTATACATTTTAAATCCCCCCTCTGAAAATCTGCTTTGCGTCCAGGCACCATAAGTCAACATATTTTGGCAGCCAATATCCTTGAGAAAAAATGTCCTATATTATTATGTATAGTAACAAACTGGCAGCAAACCAGACTATACATTGCATTTGAGCACTGCTGGCTCAAGGGTAAATATTCAGCTAGCTGTTAAGCCTTTTCTAGTCTTCTTAGTTTAAACAATGCTATGGAGACAATAGGAAATAAGTGCGTTGGCTCACTAACTCAGGTATTTAAGCTATTGTTGAACTACTTAATGCTTATCTAGAGACTGCTCTTAATGTTTGCCTGTCCACGTATCGCTAGCTACATTCACAAGACAAGCGACTCTGAAGCTTACATTAGAAAACAATATATGAAGGGCAATGAATTAAATAAAATGAAGAACATATTTTAATTTATTTTATAGAGTTAACTGTCAACTGCTCATCAATCTTCCTGCTGACCACAGACACCATCCTCCTCTGATTGCAGAGGCCAGAGGGGATGGTAGAGGGAAGAATGGCCCTGAGCAGCACAGGGCCCAACAGCTGAGGTTTCCATATAATAAGAGAGGGTAAATGCTGATACATAATAAATGTCATTCAGTGATGGAGGATAGTGCTGGTATCTAATCAATGGATTATAGAAGAGCCATATAATAAGAGAGGAGCAGTACTGTGATATAATAAACGGAGAGGGTTCTGATGCTATATAATTGATGGGTCATAGAAGAGTCATATAATAAGAGAGAATCAGTGCTGTTATATAATCAACGGGGAGGTTACTGCTGTTATATAATTGATGGAGGATAGTCTAGTAAATAGTCAATGTCATAGAAGATCCATGTAATAAAAGAGGATTAGTGCAGTCATATAATCAATAGCAGCCAGTACTGCTATATTATGTTTGGGACACTTCAATTTTTTTTTTGATGCCAAGTAATCTCTAATTTTATTGCTTTCTGCTCTGTGAACCAAATATTCTGTTGAAGTTAAAGAGGTGGAGCTTCTGCAAGCAGCATCCACAGCTCATTATCTCTCTGCAGAGCCTATTTGAGTGATCAATATACTTAATTGATAAAAATGTGCAAATGGGACATATGGCTTAATGACAGACCCAATTTTCCCTCATTCTTACAATGTACTTAAAAATTAGGATCCAACAAGCAGTAATTTAGGCAAAAATATAGAAAAAATGCAGTTAATTTAAAATAGTGTCGCTGATTACCCCAGTAACCCCAGGAGGTCATCTCTGAGTTTCTGTTGCAGGTCTGGTGTCTAGAAAGAAAGGCTGTATCAATTTCTTTCAATGCTATTTTCCAGGTTGCCTTACCACAGAAATGGCGGCTAGAACGCATCTCCACACTTTCAAAGATTGCACGCAGTATCGTCCTAGGCACTGCTCCAGGAAGTTCTGGTTCTTTCAGCTGGATGGAGCTGATACCCTTATTCCAAGACAAGTCAGCTCACACTGTCTCTGTGTCACAAGCTGCTGTGTCTAGAGACCCCTCTGGTTCCTCCCAGCCCCTAAGTTTTAGAATGTCTGTAGAGATAACAACTTGACATGTTACACTCCAATTCTGAACAAAAGAGCTGGTGCCCACCCCTAAAAAGGAGGGGGTAGCGTAGTAGTCCAACATGTGCATAAAATACACTATCAAACATTACAAAGGTTAGCTCAATGTTCTTCAATTTCACACAGATAATTGGAATCATCACAGATCACAGTTAGTCGTAGTTATGTAAACAAGGTATCATCTGGTGGGGGGTACGGGCACCTGGTATTTGAGAAACTAGGACAGGGGTGGGGTTCTTTGAGGAAAGTGTCTGGGAACCCCCATTTCCTCACAGATAGTCTAAAAGTGAGAATAAATAGCTATAATATTTAAGAAGATACTCGTTAGATGAGATATTTAACATTTCTTGGTTAAAAATTTGTATTAAAGGCAGAATGTTTTGATGCATCTGTAAATGGTAATTACCTTGCAATTAGCCTAATTAGCCCAGCTCATGTACAAATGGAGCACCTGTCACTTGCCATGTTTATCTCACCATATGCACTCAACTAAGCCACACTCACCTTTTTAATCAAAGAATTGGGTGCATTTAATGGTACAGACGGAGTTTGGCATTTGGTGCCATAGGGCACATACTCCCCAGGGGGGCGGAGGGGTTGTCTAAACACACCATGTGTTCCAGAGAAAAGTTCCCTTTCTGCACATTAACCCTGATATAGAATGGTGTGCAGATTACTAATTGTAAAAATAATTGTAATAGATTTTAAATATTATCATGAACTGTCATGGAAATGTGCACTTGGCTTCCTCTAGTACAAATAATTACAGAGAGTATTATGGTTTAATATTTTCCCTTGTAACCATTATAGCTATTCTGAGAATGGTAATGATCCAAATTCCACACACTACAGGAAACACATGTAGCAATGATTCAATACATTTACAGTGATATACAATGTCTAGGGATATCAACTAACAATTTACTCTAGATTATTAAAGGTCACGCAAGAGCGAGAAACAGTGGAACAGATATGTGTGAAATCTGTAAGACAGGCACTATTTCATTGTTAGCTTGTTTCCCAAATTGAAGGTCAAGTCAAAAATCCTTAGTGGACTATTATTTGAAATATATATATCGTATCCTGTAACAGGGAAGTTAAACAAAATATCACAGAGTTTTCAACATGAATTGGGTTAATTGCTAAGCATGCATTTGCAGGAATAATGTTAATATGCTTGCTTGTGTATTCTTTGTATGGGGCCAGACGATAGAGGCTAAAAGACAGCATTTCCCCACATACTGTACAAAGTGTATGCCTAGAATTTATTTTTCATCAAATACAATATACTAAAAAGTGGTATTGGAGCGCTGTATAGTGGCTGCCTCAGGAATGGAAGTGGACAGCACCCACTAATCCACATATAATTGATAGAATAGACAGAATTTCCACACCCGTAGGCACCACTAACTAGAAGTAATATGTAATACAATGCAATATTAACAATGAAAGATTTCAACAAATATGTCCATATGTCCAAAACATAGTGAAGAAAAGGGAAAACAAAGAATCCCATAGTGCATTATCCTTCACTTGATTTATTAGACTGCATTTTCATAAAATGTATAAAATATAAACACAAAACACAAAACAAATTCTGAAAATAGTAAACAATGGACACCTACCAGAAAAGACTAGTAATCTGCGCATGTAGTCGTAAATCTTTGAGTTCTGGATCAGCTTGGAGGAAAATTCCTTTCAAGATGAAGATGGTGCAGCCAGAGTAAACAGTTCCAGGGTCTCAACTCGTTTCGACCCGCCTGGGGTCTTTATCAAGGCCTTGATAAAGACCCTAGAGACCCTAGGGGCTAGATTTACTAAGCTGCGGGTTTGAAAAAGTGGAGATGTTGCCTATAACAACCAATCAGATTCTAGCTATCATTTTGTAGAAGGTACTAAATAAATGAAAGCTAGAATCTGATTGGTTGCTATAGGCAACATCCCCACTTTTTCAAACCCGCAGCTTAGTAAATCTAGCCCTAGGTCTTTATCAAGCTCTATGTGAGAGGACTGTGATGTTCTGGTACAGCAGTGTGTTCAATAGCTCACTGAAGTGACCACCAACATCATATATACTTTGTGCTCCCTAGAATGCCGTGCAATTGGTAATCTGCAGCACAAAATTTAAAAGCGCTCAGAGACTCGAGTCTTAGCACTAAGTTACAGGTCTTGCTTCGCTGAGCCCTGCAGAGTAGAATGAAGGGTAATTATCAGCCGCCTCTTTGCTCCACTCTGCATTAGGGTGGAAAATGATTATATGGGGAGTGATTATTATGTGGGAAAAAATTATCTCAGATGAAGAGTGATTACAGGGTAAAAATTATTACAAAAGCAAATTTAATTTCTTAAAACTACCACCCAAAGTGATGATTATCCTCATTTATCACTTTAAAATGGCTATGGAAGAGGTGTGTGAGTGAAGGGACCAATCAGAAGTCGCAATGTCTGGTCACATGCATAGTTCCCCCCTTGCCTCCTGATGCGTCACACAGTCCAGTTTTTCGGTTGGGGCTGAGACATTAATTACAGAGCCCTGGAAACCTGCTTCATGGTGTAGCTCCCAGGGAGGGAAGGGAGCTAATTAGATCCAGGTAGTAGTGCAAAATACTATTGGAATTACACCTTCTACTTTTAACACATTTATAATCACTGTATGTTTGTAACTAGTGTGATTCAGATACATTTCATCAAAGATTACTAGTCTTCCTCCTAAATCCACCCCCACCGGCCCTCGATCTCTACTCATGCATTCTCCTTCTGTGTCAACTTCCACTGTGTCAGGGTCGTTCCCCCTTCTAGATTGTAAGCTCTCATGAGCAGGACCCTCCTTCCCCTTATATTCTTGTCTGCTCTCATATCGTCCACCTGTGTAGTATTGCACCCACTTTCTACGTACTCTCTATGTCACCTATTATACACTCTGTCTATTACGTCTTGTGCATTGTATTATGCTTTTATCCCTCTAGCTTGCATGCTGCATTAAGTTTTTACGCTTCCAGTATTTCCTTTCTTTGCCTGTTGCTATCTATGTCTTTGTAATGTGCTTCACCCCCACTGTACAGCTCTGCAGATTTTCGCAACTCCTCTTTATAATATTTTATTTTGACAACTTCCTCCACATCACATGTTTATTAATCAACCAACCCTACACTATACACAAGGTTTTTATATCCAATCCCCTCTCTTTTTAAAATTATACTTACCCCATTTAACACACCAATATTGATTCCCTTCCCCCCAACTTTTGCGCCAGGATTATAAATAATGAAAATATTACTTTGTAATAAACCTATACCTTCATCTGCAAACCTACATTTATACCTATTTGTATAAAAATAAACATAAATACACACATAAATGCAACAAGAATGTGTGTATATGTATTGTGACATGAGCACCCTTCCGATGACGCACACACAAACATTTCTTGCTTTTACTTTGCACATCTAGGGTCGGAGTTATTAAGGAAAGTAGGGCAAAAAGAGGAGGTGATGTTCTCCGGGACAAACCATGTTAAAAAGCAAATATACATGCATATACATACATACCCAGAGATTTCAAATGGGAAGTATAACAGTGTCTGGAAAGCATAGACTCACGGTATGAAAAAGAGGCTTAGTAGTAGCTGCCCATTCTCGTGCTCTGACATCTAAGAAACTTTTACAACAGGAATCTCATATATATGCACTGGTGCATACTTGTTCCACACATCACTACAAGTTTTAGCCCCTTTAGGAGAAAAGCAAACTAATTGTTCTCTGTGTCCCTTATTAATATAAATATATAAATATGCCCCCTATATATAAATATGCCCCCTTATTAATAAATAAATTATATATATATATATATATATATATATATATATATATATATACACACACACACACACATGTGTACCCCACTTGCCACAAAACTTGCACTCCAATACTCCCTTCTGATTTCACCACGTCACTTAAATCCCCCTCTTATCTCCACATGGGAGTACAAGTGTAAATATACTATTGAACTAGTATGCTAACCAATTAGTCATCAATTACATTATTCATTTAAATTCAATTAAATTCAATTTTAGAGTTTAAATGGGTGGCGCGGATTTGTTATTTCAATGAAGGTAATGTACCAGAGATTTATTAGATTTATTTTGCATTACTTTCATTTGGCTGAAACAACTAGTACTATCTCTAAATACACAGGACACAGGTGAGCAACAAGTATTGTATATTCCTGGTATGTACTGCTGACATATGGCCTTTCATCTGTATACTGAACCATTAGACCATTATTAGGTGGTTTTATATTTTGTTAATTTGTAAAAACCTCTGAGTGTAACTGCCCACGATTCAACAGCAACATAGAGCATTTTATAAAATGTAAAGGACTTGTATAATCTTGGGATTTTTGGAAGTGAGTCCCCAATGCCCAGACTGGAGCCCGCAGAAGGAGTGAGAGAACGTAGTGCACTCCCTCATCCACTGCACTCCCTCCTCCAGTTCCTCTGATATGCTGTGTGACCTCTCAACATTTTACATAGGAGGTCATGTGAGCCAGAAGCTGATTGCTTTGGTTCCATCTTTTACTCAGCTTTATGATATAAAGCAGAGAATATGTAATTCCAGGGGCATATAGTAGAGAAGAGGTTAACGTTCAACGGGAAGCTGGTGGCCCATGTGTTACCTGTTCTAATGACTGACTTGGACAATGGGAAACGTTTAGTTTATGAGGAACGTAGATGTAGAAAACAAGATTTTAAAAAGCTAATATTTGGAAAGCCAACATTTTTCTTCCTATGGCTTAATATATGATTAAAGAATGCAATAGCGTTAACGATTTTACTAATGCCTGAAAGTCACGATCAGCATGCCAATTCCTGTATACACACTACACACGTTTTACAAGGTTAGCTTTATATCTGTGCTCTTCATCTGTCATAACCATCGGTTGAAAAGATCATGGGGTATAATTACTAAACTGCTGGTTTGAAAAAATGGTGATGTTATCTATAGCAACCAATCAGTTTCTAGCTGTCATTTTGTAGAATGTACTAAATATATGATAACTAGAATCTGATTGGTTGCTATAGGCAACATCTCCAATTTTTCAATCCTGCAGTTTAGTAAATATATCCTCATGACTCTGTAAACTCTATGGAGATCTGCCTACACTGTGTGGAAGTCAAATAATTGGATGAAGTAAACTAAATTTATTAATATTTTGCCTTGTGATTAGCACGTGATGTGTAATGACGCAACCGCACGGATTAATAACATACACATTTTTATTTCACTTACACTTGTAAATACACATTTATTAAGGTTCTAATCTACATTTATTTATTAGTAAAATGTATTAAATTATTTATACATAAATAATATTATATTAAAGGTGTATCTAAGGCTCAGGATATAGAAAATGTATCATGTTTAGTGTCATTTTGATCTGCACATTACCATCAGGAATCTGCTACTATCGACGAAGCGATCACTTCCCGAGATTGTTAGTTATGAAAGATAAAGGATTTATGCTGAAAATGATATTGTGTTTGGAATGCAAATAGGTTGGTAAAATCTGGATTTGGTCAGTTCCCTTAGGCACAACATGTGCTCAGCTGTTGGAGTGGGCCACACCTTATCAGAGGAATCCTTTGGACTGACCTATGATTTACATTATACTGGACTGACCTGAACCCTTGACCAATGAAGACCTTTCTGAGTATTATCTGTGTACATAGTGACATCATCAGTGTTTTTTGTTAACTGAAACTGCAAGCTTCCCTGGGCCATTGATCTCTCTTCCCGACAACATGACTGTATCTGAACGTGGGCCCAGGGGAAGCACATATGTAAAGTATTTGGATTTTTATACTTTCCTTTTTTGTTGTTATACTTTTTATGCCTCATAAGGGCTTGCTGTAAATCTTGCTATATTTTGCAATTAAATATCTTTGTGCATTGGAATCACAACAATAGCATTGGACAATTTTATTGGTAGAGATATAATGAACATTTTGCTGGTTGTGAGTACATACACACTGCAGAATTGGCACAACATTATTTCATCGTTTAATAGAGAATTTTAGTCTGTTTATAAAAGCAACTGATACAATGTGCTTTGGAATGATAAAACATGATTGTGGGAGCGTACACACTAATGCGATATCAGACCTAGCAGTTGTTTATCTTGTGATTGGGGGCAATATTCGGGTAAAAAACCTGTAGTCTGTACCAAGCCTTAGACAATGCTCACCTACAGACTCGATTTACTCAGATCAAAAAAGTCTTTGTTACAGATATTAGTTGAAAATATACCTATAGGGCCATATTCCTACTTATCCTGGCAAACGAATGGTGAGAAGAGCATGAATTCTAGAAAATCAGCATTAAAGATTTCTGTTGGGAATAAACAGACTATACAGGGAAAAGTGGACACATGGAAGCCACCTTTCTGCACCTCTATGCTTTGTGTAGGGTGTGATGTAGGACCATTTGAGGAGAGATGCTACAGTGTACAATGGTTACTGTTGGAAGTCTGGACCAATAAAGATCATATGGCCAAGATTTATTAATGTATAATATTTATATGTCTGCTTTCTAGGGTTTGTTATTATTATTTATTTGTAAGTGACACAAGGATTCCGCAGTGCTGCACATTGGGGGTGGAACAAGCAACTACTCACAGATTACAAACTGTGAAGATAATAAACGAGGTACATAGTAGGGTGGAACAGAACAATAACAAATAAGGTTGTGGGGCAGAACAACCAACAATGTGTTTAAGTTCTATCGATCACAAAGCCATAGATGAGATCAGTATGCATTTTAATGATTTCATGCATGGCATCATACAAGTGGGGAGGGAGAATTCATATGTTGCACAGTTCATATACGTATAGTCCTCACGATGCAAGCCAATGCCTATGAGCATGGGCATGTTTGGATAAGAATCGCTGAGTTACTTTACAATGCTGTTCATTAAGTCATTAAAGAGAACAAGGCAAAAAGGACTAAATTTGATCCTGGACATAACCATGTTTAAATGCAAGGGGTGCAAATTAGTTTATTTTGCACATAAGTTAAATACTGGCTTCTTTTTCATGTAACACACAAATACTTGATAGCTTTATTTTAACACTAAAATATAAAGTTGCTCTACGACATGCCCTATCCCAACTATAAATCTGTTCCCATATTTAAAATTTACCTCCCTTCCAATGCAACATGGTTTAGCCAAAGTGCAAAGTTACTCCTTTTTATGCTTTGCTCTCCTTAATAACTCAGGTACTGAGTTCAGCTGTGTTCAGCCATCAATATAGTTCAGAATCAATATAAAGAATAGACTGTGAATGAAAATTAAGAAATGTATTCATACAAAGCAAATCAACATGATTCTGATTTTTATTTTCCTTTGACTTTGTTTTATAGATTCAACTTTTTACACATTAACCAAATCTTTGTGAAACATGTTTCTATGTCAATTAGAAATCTCAGCTTTGATGAATAATTGTTTTGAGCTTACCTTTTCATTCCACTTAACACCAGGATAAAACTAGCTAACAATACCCCCCTTTGTGTGTTTGATATAAAAACAGCCAGTATTTAAGTTATGTGCAAAATAATAAATTAATTTGCACCCCTGCATTGTGACATAGTTTGTCCAGGAGAAAACATACTCATTTTTTTATTAACTTTCCTTAATGAATCAGGACCGTTTTTATGTTTCATTCCTTTATTTTTGTTTATTTATAAGTATGCAATAGTAAACTGATGCTCAACTATTAAAAATGCATCAATATCAAATTTGAGATCCAACCACAATGAGTTTGGCTTCAGAGTTATTATCCTTGCACCCTTGCACGCTACTAAGGTATTTGATTGTAATTAAGGGGACTATTTATTAAGCCCTAAACCATGTGGGAACAGCTTTTTCCACGTTGTTTAGACATTTTTAAATACAGTGACTATTTAACAAAAGTCTAATGATATCAGAGATATCGCTATGTTAACATTTAACTATGTTAAAAGGAATTCAAAATATTATTCTCCTATTTAAATATAAATGTAATGTATCTGTTTACTTAACTGAGATATATGTGCAGTAGCATATGAAGGGATTCTGTTAGATTACTGCTGTATAGTGAATGTACATCATGTTTCTCGAATAATATTCTTCCAAATTAAAAAAGAAACATAAATATACAGCAAATTTAGGTGCTAACATTCACATTTACATGCCTTAACCAAGTCCTTGGCCTGGGATTTGGGATGTCAGGAACCAGGCTCTGTCCAATTAAATTTTGGTTAAATGTGGGTAGTGGTGGGTAAGGGTGACCACCCTGACTCTGTCATGTTTGGTGTGCAATGAAATATTGTTGGTTCCCAAGGTCCAAATAAATGCATGGATTAAACTAATGTTCAGCAAAGGGATCATTTTGAATTGGTCAATGAAAATATGCAGACAACACTGACAGACAGGAGACAAAAAGTAGAGAGGACCCTGCCCATGGAAGCTTACATTCTAAAGGAATTATAAAGTCCTAGAATGAAATTCCCAAAGCTAATATGCCAGCGGGCTTACAGTGAACTCCAAAGACTTAGTTGCATTGAATTGAGTTTGTTTTATCAATTCAGGAGTTGAAACTCAGAAATTGTCCTTATTCTGTTTGTATTTAATAGGAACATGATTACCACAGCTTTCCGCAAGTAGAACATCTTTATTGTGTGATGTGTATCAAGCCATGAAATGAAATTTAAGTTAGCCAGCAGGAAAATATAGTGTGACAAAGTAAATCCAAAATGCATTGCCTAGAGCTAAAGAGGAGACACAATACACAATAGATAGATGTCAATAACAGATTTGGGAACATAACTGAAATTGGGTGACCATAAAGAAAACAAATTAATAATTATAGCATGTGTTTCAGATATATTCCATTACATTAAAGGGCTCAGCAAGGTAATCCTACTATGGTATTGAAGCAAATACTGTTATGGACAATATTTGCTTCGTTCCGCATGTGGCCTACTTGGAATTTGACCTTAAGTGTTCCTAGTCCTACAGCAAACACACCACACGGCAGAATGATTTCCTCATCATATCCCTAGTTGTAACCAATCTGAGAAAATGCAAGTTTATAAATACAGTGCGGAACTTGTAGATTGTATCACTGGGACTTTGTAACTCTGCGAAACAGCCTGAACTGCAGCTAAACTAGGGATGAGCGCACTCGGATTTATGAAATCCGAGCCCACCCGAACGTTGCGGATCCGAGTCGGATCCGAGACAGATCCGGGTATTGGCGCCAAATTCAAAAGTGAAACTGAGGCTCTGACTCATAATCCCGTTGTCGGATCTCGCGATACTCGGATCCTATAAATTCCCCGCTAGTCGCCGCCATCTTCACTCGGGCATTGATCAGGGTAGAGGGAGGGTGTGTTAGGTGGTCCTCTGTGCTGTTTAGTTCTGTGCTGTTTAGTTCTGTGCTGTTTAGTTCTGTGCTGTTTAGTTCTGTGCTGTGCTGTGCTGTGCTGTGCTGTGTTCTGCAGTATCAGTCCAGTGGTGCTGTGTGCTGTGCTCTGTCCTTCTGAGGTCAGTGGTGCTGCTGGGTCCTGTGCTGTGTCCTGTTCAGTCCAGTGGTGCTGTGTCCTGTGCTCTGTGCTTCTAAGGGCATAGTTATTTCCCCATTATTCCCAAGTTTTTAAAAAATAAAAAAAAAGTAAAAAAAAATAAAAAATTTAAAAAAAAAAAAAATATATAATAATTATAACCAAATTTGCAAAACCAATCCAGCATTATAAGTCCATTGGTACTGCAATATTACCAAGTTCACACATTCTGCAGTATCAGTCCAGTGGTGCTGTGTCCTGTGCTCTGTCCTGCTGAGTTCCGTAGTGCTGCTGGGTCCTGTGCCGTGTCCTGTTCAGTCCAGTGGTGCTGTGTCCTGTGCTCTGTGCTTCTAAGGGCATAGTTATTTCCCCACTATTCCCAAGTTTTTTAAAAATAAAAAAAAAGTAAAAAAAAATTAAAAATTAAAAAAAAAAAAAATATATAATAATTATAACCAAATTTGCAAAACCAATCCAGCAGTATAAGTCCATTGGTACTGCAATATTACCAAGTTCACACATTCTGCAGTATCTTGTGCTACATATAATGGAGACCAAAAATTTGGAGGAT
This sequence comes from Mixophyes fleayi, assembly GCF_038048845.1. Lineage (NCBI taxonomy): Eukaryota > Metazoa > Chordata > Amphibia > Anura > Limnodynastidae > Mixophyes > Mixophyes fleayi. The sequence goes on from NC_134407.1 coordinate 23,890,821, forward strand.
AAAGTAGGGAAAGATCAAGACCCACTTCCTCCTAATGCTGAAGCTGCTGCCACTAGTCATGACATAGACGATGAAATGCCATCAACGTCGTCTTCCAAGCCCGATGCCCAATCTCGTAGTACCGGGCATGTAAAATCCAAAAAGCCCAAGTTAAGAAAAAGTAGCAAAAAGAGAAACTTAAAATCATCTGAGGAGAAACGTAAAGTTGCCAATATGCCATTTACGACACGGAGTGGCAAGGAACGGCTTAGGCCCTGGCCCGTGTTCATGACTAGTGGTTCAGCTTCACCCACGGATCTTAGCCCTCCTCCTCCTCCCCCCCCCTACAAAAAATTGAAGAGAGTTATGCTGTCAGCAACAAAACAGCAAACAACTCTGCCTTCTAAAGAGAAATTATCACAAATCCCCAAGGCGAGTCCAAGGGTGTTGGTGGTTGTCAAGCCTGACCTTCCCATCACTGTACGGGAAGAGGTGGCTCGGGAGGAGGCTATTGATGATGTAGCTGGCGCTGTGGAGGAACTTGATGATGAGGATGGTGATGTGGTTATTGTAAATGAGGCACCAGGGGGGGAAACAGCTGATGTCCATGGGATGAAAAAGCCCATCGTCATGCCTGGTCAGAAGACCAAAAAATGCACCTCTTCGGTCTGGAGTTATTTTTATCCAAATCCAGACAACCAATGTATGGCAATATGTAGCTTATGTAAAGCTCAAATAAGCAGGGGTAAGGATCTTGCCCACCTAGGAACATCCTCCCTTATACGTCACCTGAATAACCTTCATAGTTCAGTGGTTAGTTCAGGAACTGGGGCTAGGACCCTCATCGGTACAGGGACACCTAAATCCCGTGGTCCAGTTGGATACACACCAGCAACACCCTCCTCGTCAACTTCCTCCACAATCTCCATCAGATTCAGTCCTGCAGCCCAAGTCAGCAGCCAGACTGAGTCCTCCTCAATACGGGATTCATCCGAGGAATCCTGCAGCGGTACGCCTACTACTGCCACTGCTGCTGTTGCTGCTGTTAGTCGGTCATCTTCCCAGAGGGGAAGTCGTAAGACCGCTAAGTCTTTCACAAAACAATTGACCGTCCAACAGTCGTTTGCCATGACCACAAAATACGATAGTAGTCACCCTATTGCAAAGCGTATAACTGCGGCTGTAACTGCAATGTTGGTGTTAGACGTGCGCCCGGTGTCCGCCATCAGTGGAGTGGGATTTAGAGGGTTGATGGAGGTATTGTGTCCCCGGTACCAAATCCCCTCGAGATTCCACTTCACTAGGCAGGCGATACCAAAAATGTACAGAGAAGTACGATCAAGTGTCCTCAGTGCTCTTAAAAATGCGGTTGTACCCACTGTCCACTTAACCACGGACATGTGGACAAGTGGTTCTGGGCAAATGAAGGACTATATGACTGTGACAGCCCACTGGGTAGATGCATCCCCTTCCGCAGCAACAGCAACAGCTGCATCAGTAGCAGCATCTACAAAATGGCTGCTCATGCAAAGGCAGGCAACATTGTGCATTACAGGCTTTAATAAGAGGCACAACGCTGACAACATATTAGAGAAAATGAGGGAAATTATCTCCCAGTGGCTTACCCCACTTAGACTCTCATGGGGATTTGTGGTGTCAGACAATGCCAGTAACATTGTGCGGGCATTAAATATGGGCAATTTCCAGCACGTCCCATTTTTTGCCCACACCATTAATTTGGTGGTGCAGCATTACCTCAAGAGTGACAGGGGTGTGCAGGAGATGCTTGCGGTGGCGCGCAAAATTGCTGGACACTTTCGGCATTCAGCCAGTGCCTACCGCAGACTAGAGGCACATCAAAAAAGCATGAACCTGCCCTGCCATCACCTCAAACAAGAGGTTGTGACGTGCTGGAACTCCACCCTCTATATGCTGCAGAGGATGGAGGAGCAGCAAAAGGCCATTCAGGCCTACACAGCCACCTACGACATAGGCAAAGGAGTGGGGATGCGCCTCAGTCAAGCGCAGTGGAGACTGATTTCCGTGTTGTGCAAGGTTCTGCAGCCATTTGAACTTGCCACACGAGAAGTCAGTTCCGACACTGCCAGCTTGAGTCAGGTCATTCCCCTGATCAGGCTGTTGCAGAAGCAGCTGGAGAAAGTGAGGGAGGAGCTGGTAAGCCATTGCAATTACACCAAGCATGTAGCTCTTGTGGATGTAGCCCTTCGTACGCTTTGCCAGGATCCGAGGGTGGTCACTCTTTTAAAGTCAGAGGAATACATTCTGGCCACCGTGCTCGATCCTCGGTTTAAAGCGTATGTTGTGTCTCTGTTTCCGGCGGACACAAGTCTACAGCGGTGCAAAGACCTGCTGGTCAGGAGATTGTCCTCTGAAGAGGACCGTGACATGCCAACAGCTCCACCCTCATTTTCTTCCACATCTATGGCTGCGAGGAAAAAGCTCAGTTTTCCCAAAAGAGGCACTGGCGGGGATGCTGATAACATCTGGTCCGGACTGAAGGACCTGCCAACCATTGCAGACATGTCTACTCTCGCTGCATTGGATGCTGTCACAATAGAAAAAATTGTGGATGATTACTTTGCTGACACCATCCAAGTAGACATGTCAGATAGTCCATATTGTTACTGGCAGGAAAAAAAGGCAGTTTGGAAGCCCCTGTACAAACTGGCTCTATTTTACCTGAGTTGTCCCCCCTCCAGTGTGTACTCAGAAAGAGTTTTTAGTGCAGCGGGGAACCTGGTCAGTGAGCGGCGAAGGAGGTTGCTTCCTCAGAACGTTGAAAAAATGATGTTTATAAAAATGAATAATCAATTCCTCAATGAAGTACAGCACTGCCCTCCAGATACTACAGAGGGACCTGTGGTTGTGGAGTCCAGTGGGGACGAATTGATAATGTGTGATGAGGAGGAAGTACACACTGTAGGGGGAGAGGAATCAGAGGTTGAGGATGAGGACGACATCTTGCCTCAGTAGAGCCTGTTTAGTCTGTACAGGGAGAGATGAATAGCTTTTTTGGTGTGGGGGCCCAAACAAACCAATCATTTCAGCCAAAGTTGTTTGGTAGGCCCTGTCGCTGAAATGATTGGTTTGTTAAAGTGTGCATGTCCTATTTCAACAACATAAGGGTGGGTGTGAGGGCCCAAGGACAATTCCATCTTGGAACTTTTTTTTTGGCATTATATGACCAATCAACAGTCGTTTGCCATGTTCAAAAAGTAAAACCAAATTTTAAAAAATTCAAGAAATTAAACCAAAAGTAAAATGCCGTGTCATAATTTAAAACAAGAGGTATTGACGTGCTCTAAAACTACTGTATTGTTGTTTATATTTTATAAACACTACACTTGAAAGCTTGAGTCTTTCAATAAAAAAGTAACTGTCCATTGCACGAATATTTGCAACAGGGACAATTTTAGGGTTAAGAAAGCCAACTAATAACACTTCGACGCTGTCTGTCTTTATAAACACTACACTTGGAAGTTGGAGGAGGTATTGTGGCCCCGGCACCAAATTTACTACCGGGGCCACTCCACTGTGCAGTCCATATTTAGGTGTATCAGATATTAAACAACGGTGACAGTTGATGCCCAATTTTTTAATTATATTGTGGCCTCGGTACCAAATTGTGTACCGGGGCCACCACACTACGCAGTCCAGATACTTGTTTGGTGGAATTCAGACCAGTTGAGGGTTTTATTATTATATTGTGGGGACCACTCTATCTATACCACACTACAACTCTATACCACTCTATTTCATACTTTAATTCTATTTAATACTTTAATTCTATTTCATACTTTAATTCTATTTAATACTTTAATTCTATTTCATACTTTAATTCTATTTAATACTTTAATTCTATTAGTAGTTACCATAAAGAGGAACAAAATAAACCAATTTTACCAAAAGTATAATATGACTTAGACTTACAAACACTACACTTGAAAGATGGTGCCTTTAAATGAAAAAGTCAGTCTTCATTGCACGACTATGTGCAACAGGGACAGTTTTTTGGTTTACAAAGTCAACCAATAACACTTGGACCCTGTCTGTCTTTAACATACTTGATGGGATCTCAATGATGAATTGTCTGTACCATGTTTGGAGGAGGTATTGTGGCCCCGGTATCAAATTGGGTACCGGGGCCACCCCACTACGCAGTCCAGATACTTGTTTGGTGGAATTCTGACACGTGGAGGGTGTATTTATTTTATTGTGGCCCCGGTATCAAATTGGGTACCGGGGCCACCCCACTACGCAGTCCAGATACTTGTTTGGTGGAATTCTGACACGTGGAGGGTTTTTTAATTATATTGTGGCCTCGGTACCAAATTGTGTACCGGGGCCACCACACTACGCAGTCAAGATAGATAGATGCGTATCATAGATAAAGTACATTCAGTGGTGTGGGGCAAATTGAAAAATATTCAAAATGCACTGACATTATCAAAAACAAGAGGTTGTCACACGCTAAAACTCCAACATGTATATGATGGAGAGGATGGAGGAGCAGCCGTATGTGTAGTGTAATGCAGACCTGTTGAAGGTTTTTTATATATTTTATTGTGGTGCCCAGTGCCCACTCCTCTAGGCAGTCCAGGTACATTTATTGGTGCGATTCATAAAAGTTCAGGGTTTTTAATATATTGTGGTGACCCACTCCTCTACGCAGTCCAGGTACATTTATTGGTGCGATTCATAAAAGTTGATGGTTTTCTTATTATATATATTGTGGTGACCCACTCCTCTACGCAGTCCAGGTACATTTATTGGTGCGATTCATAAAAGTTCAGGGTTTTTAATATATATTGTGGTGACCCACTCCTCTACGCAGTCCAGGTACATTTATTGGTGCGATTCATAAAAGTTCAGGGTTTTTAATATATATTGTGGTGACCCACTCCTCTACGCAGTCCAGGTACATTTATTGGTGCGATTCATAAAAGTTCAGGGTTTTTAATATATATTGTGGTGACCCACTCCTCTACGCAGTCCAGGTACATTTATCGGTGCGAATCATAAAAGTTCAGGGTTTTTAATATATATTGTGGTGACCCACTCCTCTAGGCAGTCCAGGTACATTTATTGGTGCGATTCATAAAAGTTCAGGGTTTTTAATATATTGTGGTGACCCACTCCTCTACGCAGTCCAGGTACATTTATTGGTGCGATTCATAAAAGTTCAGGGTTTTTAATATATTGTGGTGACCCACTCCTCTACGCAGTCCAGGTACATTTATTGGTGCGAATCAAACTAGTTGATGGTTTTCTTATTATATATATTGTGGTGACCCACTCCTCTACGCAGTCCAGGTACATTTATTGGTGCGAATCAAACAAGTTGATGGTTTTCTTATTATATATATTGTGGTGACCCACTCCTCTACGCAGTCCAGGTACATTTATTGGTGCGAATCAAACAAGTTGATGGTTTTCTTATTATATATATTGTGGTGACCCACTCCTCTACGCAGTCCAGGTACATTTATTGGTGCGATTCATAAAAGTTCAGGGTTTTTAATATATTGTGGTGACCCACTCCTCTACGCAGTCCAGGTACATTTATTGGTGAGAATCAAACTAGTTGATGGTTTTCTTATTATATATATTGTGGTGACCCACTCCTCTACGCAGTCCAGGTACATTTATTGGTGCGAATCAAACAAGTTGATGGTTTTCTTATTATATATATTGTGGTGACCCACTCCTCTAGGCAGTCCAGGTACATTTATTGGTGCGATTCATAAAAGTTCAGGGTTTTTAATATATTGTGGTGACCCACTCCTCTACGCAGTTCAGGTACATTTATTGGTGCGAATCAAACAAGTTGATGGTTTTCTTATTATATATATTGTGGTGACCCACTCCTCTACGCAGTCCAGGTACATTTATTGGTGCGATTCATAAAAGTTCAGGGTTTTTAATATATTGTGGTGACCCACTCCTCTACGCAGTCCAGGTACATTTATTGGTGCGAATCAAACAAGTTGATGGTTTTCTTATTATATATATTGTGGTGACCCACTCCTCTATGCAGTCCAGGTACATTTATTGGTGCGATTCATAAAAGTTCAGGGTTTTTAATATATTGTGGTGACCCACTCCTCTACGCAGTCCAGGTACATTTATTGGTGCGATTCATAAAAGTTCAGGGTTTTTAATATATATTGTGGTGACCCACTCCTCTACGCAGTCCAGGTACATTTATTGGTGCGAATCATAAAAGTTCAGGGTTTTTAATATATATTGTGGTGACCCACTCCTCTACGCAGTCCAGAAAGATACCTTGTTGCAACATTTTGGACTAATAACTATATTGTGAGGTGTTCAGAATACACTGTAAATTAGTGGAAATTCTTGTTATTGAATGTTATTGAGGTTAATAATAGCCTAGGAGTGAAAATAAGCCCAAAAACTTGATTTTTAAACTTTTTATGTTTTTTTCAAAAAAAATCCGAATCCAAAACCTTAAATCCGAACCGAGACCTTTCGTCAAGTGTTTTGCGAGACAAATCCGAACCCCAAAAATAACGAAAATCCGGATCCAAAACACAAAACACGAGACCTCAAAAGTCGCCGGTGCACATCCCTAAGCTAAACTTGATGCCCAACATTTCTTTGTGAATTTGAATATACAAAGTCACTGTCGAAGTAACTTTTAAATAAACTAACAGAAATACATATAAGCTCATATATCACTAATATATAGAACTAATCTAAAATTAGGGTCTGTACTTTTAAGAAAATGGAAAAACACATATTGCATAGTAAGAGACATGTTTTTAGTAAATTTCCATTATTGCACAATTCATGAACAAAACAACAGGTTAGATAATTGTCATGTGATTGTATTTCACAATATCGCCGGATGTGGCCAAAGAAATGACCATCCAATAGAACATGTTACTATAATGATAGAGTGCCAGCAGTGATGTAAGCTGGGAAGGTGTGTTTTAAAACATATTCTATAAAAAAATAAGTTAATCAAATATAGGGGGTCAATTGGCATTCGAGACCCTGGGCGTATGTCTGCTTCGTCCAGTATGGCTGTATCTATGTGTAATATCATTTTAATAGTAAACTATAGAAATATTATATTTTGGAAACCTGCTCATCTCATTTATTATTTAAAGAGACGGAAAGAGAATATCTTATACAGTCCCCTTTTGGCTTAATTCATTTGTGAACCAGTTTTCTTTACTCAAATTTTAGTAATACAAACACAAAAAAAATTACTTAAAAGGATACACCTTTCTGGACTGCTTTTGTTGCAAAACAGAATCTAATATCTTTTTTAGTGTCAATCATTGGTTTGAGAAATGAATAGCCTTTCACTAGTGATTTGAAACTGTTGTTGTACTGTTGGGAATATAATGTGAAAGTGGAGGTGGGCGATATGAGAGAACTGCATATGCCCAACCCCCTGAAAATGGAGACTCCCCAATGAAAGATACCAATAAGATACACTCTCCTAGACAGTGTATCCCACCAATAATTAAATATAGAATAGGGGTTATAGGCTCAAAATGGGCCCATTTTACCAAAGGTGGATATATCCTAAACATTTTGCAAGCTACATTTTAGAAATGACATGTGCTATCCAAGAAACTTTAGAATTGTACTTTTAATCCTCAATTTACTTGTAATTTTTCCATTAAGCTTTTAGGGCATATTTCTATCTATTATTTTTTACGCTACTACTTCAGTAGTTTTTTGAAAAATGACCCTAAAATAAATGGATTTGCTCCAAAGAAGTTCCATTTATTTAACTGACTCTGCATTTTCCTAGATCTCATTATTACTGTTGTAATATGACATAACGTGACTTGAAATAGTTGTCTCCCAATTTGGTACAATTTATCGTTCTGCAAAACACAGTTTTTGTACATAATGCAGTTATACCTGATTTTTTTCCTTTTATCATTTATAAATCATAGTTTATTAAAGTATCAAGATGTAGCCAAGCATATAATGATTGACATCAACCTTCATTAACAATGAGCTAATTATTTCACAAATTCTTATTAACGGAATGATAACAACAAATAAATGCTATTCTGTTTTGCATGCATGCAGTAGGTTTCTACTTCTTTGTTCTGTTAGGTACTTTCGTGATATATCTGAATTTTTTTTCAGTGTACCGTGATGCAGATAAGAACAAATCATTTCAGACAAATTTTACTCAATACAATAGAAACAAAAAATAGATGATAAAGTGATTTGCATAATTGGATCTATGACTGTGATGGGGCCATCTTTGTTTTTACACTATGGAATTCTGCTTAGTCTTATTTTCTTTCTCTCATTTGCACACAGCAGACATCAGCACTGAAAAAGTATAAGACAGATTAAAAGAATAGAAATCATAAACTTAAACCTTTTGGTTCAAGTAACTAAAGTCATACATAAGCAGTTGGAATCAGAATATTTTAGAAGATGGTGACAGCTGAACTTTAAGTTCCAATTTCAAATTTGAGGATCTCTTGAAGGATGGAAACTCCTAATGATCTTCTCATTAGGTTCCAATTCAAAACTAATTTGTTTTGCCCCCCCCCATGAGCCATATTATTCCCATTCCAAGAAATAACACCTGTGTTTAACATGATAAGGGTTAGCAATTTATTGCAATACACCTTTACCCAAATTGATCTATTTAGATCAAATTAGCCCATTGTTTAAGGACCAAAAGCCACAGAACTTCCAGAGCCTCCTCCCAGGGACCAGGGCAAAGAACAAATGGCAAACATCTCCTAGTTGGGCCTTTTCCCAGTCTAGGCACCCAGGTTCCCATGACCAAGGGTAAAGGATATCACCTTTGGGGCATGAGATGTGGAGAGGGTTAAAAAGTATTGGCCCCATAGAAGCAGGGCCTTGTAGTATGGCTCCTCTTCTGACAAGCCTGGAATGGGGATTGCTATTCATGTCAGGTAATTAACATGATTGTGGAGAACTTCATCTCTCTCCATGGAGCAGACAGCACACAGTGTGAATCCTTCAGCATCAGAGGTTGGAGATGTACAGTCAAAACAGAGCCAAAACAGTACCGGGGACTAATACAGAAAGCTTGATTCTTTTTTTCTATCTGGAATGCACAAACACATTCAGTGAAAGTGGTGTTATATTGATAGTTAGAGAAGATAATACTCTATCTCTGGTTATTCTATCTTCCTTGCCACATGTTTTGGAGCCCATCAAGACATAAGTTCACGAACTTGGGACTTCAACATTGATGTGCCTCACTCTTATATCTGTATGCATAATTATTACCACCTATTGCTCTGGATCGGACTCCTAATTACTACACTATTAGGCGCCATATTCCTTCTTCTTCTTTGTAGATGATTGTGGAGAGCTTACCTAGTAGGTAGTAGTATGGATTGTGAGTCTGCTGCTTAGAGAAAATCCAAGTATCCAGAAGGAGCCTGCCAAAAGTGGAGACACTCCATATGCTGCTGCCTTCATTACCCTAGGGGCAAAAGAAGGAATTCGGACCCCAGGACATTTAGTTAGCAAACAGCCCATACTAGCCTATTAGGATCCAATCCAAGGAGGAGTAAAGGAACAGCTGAGATATACGCGATTGTTTCTTTTTACCTTTGACTAGGTTATAAAACAATCATGTTTATTGGTTATCAGTCTCGGTGTGAGCTATTTTGCCAGCACAGATATCCAGGAAAACAGATGAAACCAACTGCACTCCATCAAATATTATTAATTGGTGACTTGGCACCAAGCACTGATTTTAAACATTTTCCTCATCCTATGCCATGACAAAGAAATACATCAACACAAAAACATTTAGAGTGGGGCTAACAGGTAGACAGAGTGTGTGAATGAACAAATGGCTAATGTAACTATGAATTGTTCTAAGCACATAGCATTTTAACTACCGTTTTGCAATACACTCCCATCACACCAACTATGGTACAATATACAATTTGTTTAATTACAATAAGAGTGAAACAACAGTATGCAGTGTTCCGCATATGTAGAGAGCATTAGATACCGAGCATTGCACCTTCATTGTACAATCAAATTGCACAGATGCCATTGCCATTTTTATTTAATGTGCTGCTTTTGTCAACATTTATTGGGTCAGGGCTGCTTTAAGTTGCAATGAGCAAAGATCAAATAAGTGGGCTCCCCAGTCTTTGCCATCATCAGATTATAACTTGAAATATCAGTGCAAAATGTTAATTCTACAACTCTCATTATAACTTCCAAAATCCATGGTGTGTTTCACCCAATATGGGAATCGCATGAGTGTTATGTTAGGCCTCAGAATACATTTCACTCTTAAGTGAGGTTTATAGTTGGGACTCAGGCTATTGTTTAGACTACATGGACTAATTTTAGAGTTAAAGCTGTTTTGTATGTTTAAATTAACTAATGTAAGTTCATGAATAAAGGTTAGGATTTGGCTAGGAATAAAATATTTTTAAGGCTGTTAATGACACGTTCTTTTGTAATTTTTCTTTTGAAACATTTAAAAAAGTTCCCTAGGTAAACAAAGTTTACTTGCTCCCATTACAGTTATTCAGAAGGCTGACAAAGATGCCACTTTGTTTTTACTAACTCCTCCAAATTTATTTGCTAAACACAGGTATAAAATTGTATTTTTAACATTTTAGGACTTTGGTATCGAGAAGCTCCTATAATAATGGTAGCTAAGAGAGAGGTTCTTTTAGACCCTTCCCCATTTGGCATTTGCTACAAGTTTGTATAAGCAGTACTGCATCATTGTCTGCCGAATTTATTTTTGACCTTTATTGTTGTATATATTTTACATCCTCACTACAACACTCCAGTAGAATTCTTGTAGGCTGCAGCACGAAACACACTGGGTCCAGAATTCTGCACCAAGACACCAAAAAAACAGAAACATTTTGAATTAATTCATGACATTTTACAAGTAGTTCAGCCCAAGTACTAAGCTCAATCAGAAACACCGGAAAATGAGCAAAGTAGAACTAAAATTGGGCAGCACAGTGACTTAGTGGTTAGCATTTCTGCCTCACAGCGGTGGGGTCATGAGTTCAATTCCCGACCATGGCCTTATCTGTGTGGAGTTTGTATGTTCTCCCCGTGTTTGCGTGGGTTTCCTCCGGGTGCTCCGGTTTCCTCCCACATACCAAAAATACACTAGTAGGTTAATTGGCTGCTATCAAAAAAGTTGATCCTAGTCTCTTTCTCTGTCTGTCTGTGTGTGTGTATGTTAGGGAATTTAGACTGCAAGCTCCAATGGGGCAGGGACTGATGTGAATGAGTTCTCTGTACAGCTCTGTGGAATCAGTGGCGCTATATAAATAAATAGTGATGAATTTAATTATTTTATACAGCTTTTGAAAAAGGACCCCCTCTATGTTCAATTAGAAGATCCACAAGATGGAACCAGAGCATTCCAACCAAAAAACTATCTTACATGGTTCAAATAGCACACCAAGCTGTGCCAGAGAAAAAGAAATAGAAGCAAAGGCTGAACTTCGTCTAGAAATAGAAAAAAGTCCACATGTGAAGGCTAAGTTCATAGATTCAATGATGCAAAGGAATATTTGCAAAACATGGCAAAGATTATGATTCCACTGTGCTACATTATTTCCTGTGAGTAAACTTCACCAAGGAGGCTGTAATGCAGTCAAGAAAGTCATGCAATTCCTTAAAAAAAGATTTTTTAGTTTAAACTCATAGGCTATGTGGACGAAAATTAGACTGGTGACTACAGTAGTTGCAAGTCAAAAAATGTTTTAAATTAATGCATAATCCAACTCATTGTTCTGCAGAAAGCAAGTGTCAGTTTCCATCATCACTTACAGAGGCAGAATATGTTTCAGCTTGCTAAGAGTTGATTTGGTTGTGACAACAGTTGCATGTTCAGCCAACAATGATATACAGAGATAGCCAAGTGTGTTTCAAGCTTGCAAATAGTGATAAGACCAGTGCTAGAACACATATTACATATTACATAATTATGTCAGACATCCCCACCTACGTGGAAAGTGATATGTTTGTTTACTGGGGCACGGACAAAACCACTATAAGGACTCATGTTTAAAGAACTCAGAACCAATAATAATATTTATTTAAATATTTATTGCATAAGCATGTAATATGTGTTTTGTTAAAGAAAAATGAAGTATAGAAGATAGATAACTAGAAATTGAAAGCTGAAAATTGTTGTGAATTAAATAGATTGTACAATAAACAAAGCAATGATAGTGTAAGTGATAGGAAAGAATCGTTCATACATCCAACTTATTTAGAAGACTGAAAGATGTAAAGGGTGACAAACATTTCTCAGTTGTTTCTCAGCCGAGCTATGACATTCATTCCACCCTAGAGAGTTATAGTAATACAGTATTTACAGTACACTGACAGATACTTATGCAGGATAATAAATATCTTATTAATAAAAGAAGTTTACACATGTTTTTTTAACATTTTGATATAGGCAGCAATGCACAAAATGAAATATCATTAGGCAACCAATTTTCTGAAAATGTTTGCAAATATGTATAAAGCCATGTATCTTTATAAGGCATCACAATCATAAGCAACACAATCCATGCAAATCATCACAATCATCATAATCATCAAAACCAACACATCCAAAATTCGTACCTTTGGAAATTGCTATGAGAGTATGTAGAATATAGAGTGATCTGGATAACACGTGAATGTCAAAGTGTTCCATGTGTGCACAAAGGGTTAGTTGAGAGAACAAATGATAAGTATTCAGTCAGTATTATTTTTTCAACTATAGCTTTAATCTCTTTGCATGGCAATATTGTTATAGAAGCAATACCACAAGAGCTATGTGGTAAAGTGACTGTGACCAGTGTCAATATATGGCTTTCACAACTCAGTGTGTGATTTTAGAATGTTAATAAAAAGTCACACCACAAACTCTTCACCATTACCATTGTCGTCATATAATGTCACATCATGTTTGTTTAATTTGTTTTGCTCATGTGCTTAATCTAATAGAACATAGATTCTTGTGCACTTACAAATGCTTTGAAAGTATACCAGCAATGTCAGGGATTTAGTCACTAAAACTCTCTCCCATGTTAAGGGAAAATCTATTAACCCCAATCCCCAAAAAAAAAAAATTTTTTTATAGGAATGATGCTTACAGCTTGTTCTACCTGGAAACAAATTTTTAAATATTTTACTGGATAGACTGGGTATTCCCGCCTTTCATTTTCAGATGCTTACTAAAGATGGTATATATACACTGATCACCCACAACATTTAAAACACCTAATATTGTGTAAGTCCCTCTCGTCTTGCCACAACAGCTCTAACCAATCCAGGCATGGACTCCACAAGACTTCTGAAGGTGTCCTGTGGTATCTGGAACCAAGAGCAGCAGATCCTATAAGTCCTGTGAGTTGCACGGTTGGGGTCTCCATGACTTGTGCTAGATTTTCATCCCACAGATGCTCGTTCAGATTGAGATCTGGGGAATTTGGAGGCTAAGTCAACACCTTGAACTCTTTGTTCCTCAAACCATTTCTGAACAGGTTTTGCAGTGTGTCAGGGCGCATTATCATGTTGAAAGAGGTTACTGCCAACAGGGGATACCGTTACAATGAAGAGGTGTACTTGGCCTGCAGCAATGTTTTTTCAGCAATTGTGCTACAGTAACTCTTCTGTGGGATTGGACGAGACGGGCTAGCTTTCGTGCATCAGGTAGCCTTGTACACCCATGACGCCGGTTCACTAGTTGTCCTTTCTTGGACCACTTTTGGTATGTACTAACCACTGCATACCAGGAACACCCCAAATCCATTTAGGAGATGCTCTGACCCAGTGGTCTAGCTATCGCAAAGTCACTCAGACCCTTACATTTGCCCATTTTTCCTGCTGCCAACTCATCAACTTAATGAACTGACTATTCACTGCCTCCTAATATATCCCACCCCTGGACAGGTACCATTGTAAAAAGATAATCAATGTTATTCACTTAACTTGTCAGCGGTTAATAATGTGGCTGATCAGTGTATATATATAAAATAGAGAGGGCACTCACCAGCCCTTCAGTGAGACTTCTTATTTATTATATTTTTCCAAATATCAGGCAGAGGCATTCACAGATGTGGACATCAATGTTTCAGTCCTCACAGGGATCTTTGTCAAGGCATTAAACCTCAATTTATTCCAGCAACAAGAACTAGAAACATGTGACATGTGGCAGACATTGAGTGGAATGGTACCTTTGTATTTTAATGCTTCTGCCATATATTTGAAAATTAATGAATGAAAAGTCTCGCTGAAGTGCTGGTCAGTGTCCTCTCTATACCTTATATGTTATATATGTAACACATCTTCAATTGGTATATAAGGAGCACCCACCAATTTATATACACTATATATATCTATATCTATATATAGTGAGAAAGTACAGCATTCACAGGAATATGACACAGGTATGCTGAACCATGTAACTGTTTATTAGCAGTTGTCAGGATGGTAAACAGTTCCAACGGTGGTTCAGCAATCTTATCCTGTAACAGTACACAAAAATCCCCACCACCTACATCTAGCTAGACATTACTTCCCTGTCTGCAAGCCGGCCACTTACTGGCATTGGTGGTCCCACCCACACATACAGACAATGTCTTTATCCTCCACCCAAGCACTACAACAAATCACAGCATACCAATCACAACCATGTGGAACACCTGTGTGTGTGTGTGTGTGCTAAAAGAGGATCCCATGGAACCTTGAACCCTGTCTGCAGCCTGCTGCTGCAGACTGGCTGTGTTTTTATCAGATCCCTTATAGGGAACTGCGGAAAATATGCATCTTTGCCACTATATATATATATATATATATATATATATATATATTCTCATTTATTTTTTTTCATTTATTTTAATGCATTCAATGAAACAGTACCTGCAATATATCTCATATACATACATCAAATACATACATGATATAGCAAACAAACTAAATGCTGCAATACATAGGACATACATGAGCATAAATGAAGCTCCATCACAGAAGGAAAACAGCAGAACTTCAGTAGAAGAGATGGAATATATAAGAAAAAGGAGAGAAACACATGCAGCCAAAGAAACAATCAAATTCAGCAGTAATATTTCATTACTCTAGTGGATCTAGATACGATATTGAATAGTTGATGTGTTTATTATATGAGTGCTTAAGAGCATATGAGAAAGAGAGGAGCGAAGAAGCAGAAAATTACTTTAGTTATCATTAAAAGGATATTGAGCGATGATTGTGATCTGGTGTTTGATGATATGGATTATAGACTAATACTCGATAATGGATGGGAGCATAGAAGTAAAACAGCCAGCATTGAGAAGTGCAAATTAGTGTAATATAACATTATCAAATCTATATTATCTGTCAGCGGCTGATTCAGATAGCCAATACAATAAAGTAACCATCATTTCGGATGTCGACAAACATGAAATATATGCTATACTAAACAGGAAGCATTTGTGTCATTTTGCACTGATAAAGTAACGATAGGCAATGCAATGATCAGTACTGGCAGTTTTGCAAATTGCTAAGGCACAAATTAAGATTTATCAGTGGCATCTGGTGCTTACTTCATATCAGTAGTCGAAGTGGGGCGTT
This sequence comes from Mixophyes fleayi, assembly GCF_038048845.1. Taxonomy (NCBI): domain Eukaryota; kingdom Metazoa; phylum Chordata; class Amphibia; order Anura; family Limnodynastidae; genus Mixophyes; species Mixophyes fleayi. The sequence continues at coordinate 23,906,433 of NC_134407.1, forward strand.
ATATGGTGGTATGCCGCCACTGCTCCAACTGCTTTGTTTATAAAGCTTTCAAATTCCATTCTCTTACATGTTATGTATTCTACCTCTCTCCTCCCCTCCTCAATGAAATTGTGCGTTGGTAATGTTAATAAAGCAAATAAATAATAACTATCAATATAGTAGCACATTAGTAAATTCAGCCATTATTATTATTTTATATAGGCAATCTAAATAATTACAGCTAAATAAAATATATAAGTGATATATAATAATAAATAATAAATGAATATGCAAGTTAACTTGACATTGAAGCAGAACTTGAAGATCGAATTTTCAGAACTTTGTACCACAGCAAAATGGGTTATTCCACTGCAAAACTCAATTTGTGCAAAATCTTGCCACAAATTCACTCATCACTACTCCACACCTATCCCACATAAATATACAATTGCCCACTGGTGAATACAAGCCAATGGTCTAACCTCGACAGTCATGGATAACATATTAGGGAATAGAAAAGGTCCAAAACAGCACCTGAATGCACAATAAGGTCTCTCGACCAATGTTTCCCTGACTATTTTGAAGAGGATTTTGGCCCTCATCATTGGAACCCATGAAAAGACACATGTGGCAGAAATGATTGATTCAAAATATAACAACGCTTAGCCTCATTTTCCATAGACTACAATTGGTCAGTAATGTGCATGTTTTCTAACTATGAATGTGCAGTGTCACGCCTGAGGATCTGTCTGTACCCAGACTGGGTTGTGCCTCTGGAGCTGGACTGGTGACTATGTGGACAAAGCTGGGTGGCCTGATAATGTTCCTCTGCATGTAGTGAAAGGACTGGTGCAGATGGTGATTACACTAGCAGAGCAGAGCAAACAGGAACTGGACTGCTGGACCAGACTGAAACCGGAATGCTGAAAGAGGATTACTGTAACTGGTCTGGAACCGGAATACTGGAAGCAGTGGCGGATCCAGGGGGGGAGATCGGGGCAATCGCCCCCCCCCAGCAGAGGCTTGATTCCGGCGGCTGCACACTATGTGCAGGTCCGCTCAGCAGTGACAATGTGCTGCCCGGCTGCTCTGATTGTGTTTTAAACACAATCAGAGCAGCCAGGCAGCACACTGTCACTGCCGAGCAGACCTGCACATACTGTGCAGCCGCCGGCAGCCTTCAAAGGCAGAAAGGGGGCATGGCCTAAATCCCCCCCCCCTAAATCGCACGGGGTACAAAATCTTTTTAGATCCGCCCCTGACTGGAAGTGGATCACTTTTAACGGACTGGAACCGGAATGCTGAAAGAAGATGACTGTAACTGGACTGGAACCGGAATGCTGGAAGTGGATCAATGTTACCACACTGGAACCAGAATGCTGTAACCGGAATGCTGAAAGAGGATTACTGTAACTAGACTGGAACCGGAATACTGGAAGTGGATCACTGTTACCACACTGAAACCGGAATGCTGTAACCAGAATGCTGTAAGTGGATCACTGTAACTGGACTAGAATGGATGGAATCAGATTGCTGGAATCGGACAGGAGACGGAATGCAGACTGTACTTTCTGAGCTGGATTAATAGCAATACTGATGGGAACCAGATTGACATCTGAAATACAACGTTGCAATGGCAACAGATAAGGGCTCCAGGAATACCTTTTATAGTTGTTGTTGATTCCTAATTGGAGACTGCGGTCAGCCAGGCAGAAGCAGCACTCTGAGTTGTGGAGATGGATCAGGTGACTATATCCAAGATGGCAGCTCCCATGAACTGGTTTTGAAGGAATCTGGAATGGAGGCTGTGATCACCTGATTGGCTGAGAAAAATCATGAGACCGAATCCAGGATGGCCGCACCGATACTCTGATTCTATAGGATCTCTGGAGTGGAAACAGACTGTACAACATCTTACAGAGAGGTCTGAAACCAGCAGAGTTGAGGACCAACTTGGAAAGGCAGCAAAGAGGTAAGTGGCAGGACCTGAGAGGCTGGTGTGTGACATGCAGCACCACATTCAGTTCCTGCTCAACAAAGACAGCCATTCATAAGAGAAGCAGAAAAAACTCAGTACAGGGACCTGAAACTATCTGTCATTTTGGTAGAAAGGCAGGCATATACTTTGGCTGCTAATTTGCCCTGTGTCCACACTTATGTTGTGTTTGGCCCTGTCAAACTCATTAGAGGCAACCTCCTTGCTAGAGTGTCTACTGTTTCTGATGCCACCATAACATGGAACTGTAGCCATTCCAGTTGCTAGTTAGCTTGTGCCAGTCTAGTCCAATTCCATCGTTTCCAGAGATGTTGGTGTGGGTGAAAGTGCCCCAGAGGCCAGGAGTCCAGGCCCTCTGCACAATGATACTGCATAGATTGCAGATAACTGTCATCAGCCTTCACAAAACCTTCAGCAAATCTGCTAAGCCAGAGTAGCTGTTTCCAAAGGTAATGGATCCTTAATATATGTGGTCACCTGGGACTCTCTGCCACTGGGTGGTACCTGGATGCTAATCTCCAGTCGTGCTGTAACTATGGATAAAATAGTGAAGGGCAAGGCAGAGAGGGGAAGCAATAAAGCAGCCAAAATTTCAGGAGTTCGCCCAATAGGGCTATCACTGCCATAGCTGTTTATGTCAGATACCATAGCATGTAAATTAATGATAATAACTAAATAAAATATATACTTGTAGCATGATGTGAATTGACTCACTGCCACTAGCAAGAGCTATGGGGTAGTCATGACACTCCCTACTGAAACTGTCATCTTCAAACTGGAACTGGATATGGAAAGACAGTATTGTTTACCAGTTCCTAAGCCTGCTCACCAGAATTTGAGCACATTTGCTGCTGTGAGATTGAGCTCTGCTGGTAGCACAACCACAAAAGCTTCACCAGCACAGCTGATGGTGTAACACAAGGTACTTTACCACTATTGGGCTGGATAACCATACTATTCACTTTTATATAAACAAAAACTAATGCAAAACAATAAATTAACTTAAACTATTATCTAAAGAAAAACAACCAAAAGAAAAGTAACAAATAATCACTAAACTTACTAAAATTACACAAATAAAAATCATTACACTTCTCTTAATACAAATAAAATTTGACACTAACTAAATGAAACACAAAAATAACAATTTTCAAGCTCTAACGCCCTGTATTGCGTTGCTAACTTATCCTACAGTGTCACATGCTGGACCCTCCGGTGTACTTATCAGAGTGCGTCGTTCCCTGTGCTCTGAGTTTTGGCCGGGCACCAGCTTAGATTAAGCGTTGTGAACAGACATATTTTACAGATTTCCAAAAGACCATACTTCTTTGTAGGGGGCCCCTGATGAAAACCTAGGCCACACTAGACTCTGCTGCTCCGCTGCAGGTAGCGTTGAACTAGACTGACCGTATTGAATCTGCACTTGGTTTGATTCGCCACAATTTGTGTCTTTAAAGACTAAATTTGTGTGAATCACAGCAAAGAGAATTTGGGGGATTCATGAATCTCGATTGTTGAGTGCATTTGTCACTCTGACTACTAATTGATCAGTTATGCACTAGAGTTACCAACTTAAGCAACAGACATCCAGAAATGTAGGAACAGAAAAGAGGCAACTTTAAAATTCATATACTGTAGATACCTACTCCACATAATAACCCAACATATTTAAATAAATAACACATCTTTAATAAAATAACAGGGTTCATGTAACTAAAACAAAATCTAAAATGCACCCATGGCTATTTCATTAAAAAAATTATTACAGTTTAAGTTTATTGGTAATGCAAAGTCCAAACGGTTTTAACTTTTAATTCTCATTTTCAAAAAGTAATAAAATGAACTAAATTTTGATGAGCTAGCATGATCTCTCTTGATAATCTAAATTCTTACAAAAAAAAAGTTACATTCTTGGCTTAAATTCCATTTTTCTTTAATATTTTATAACCTGACATTTCTTTAAAAATGAAACTGTCAGTTCTAAAAATCTAACATTAGTAGTATTACTTAAGTAATGTACAGTTATTAACATACATACAATTCTCTGGAAATAAGCTGTAAAACAGTGTGTGCCGAAGTTCCTGTGACACGGATCTCGTGGTCAATCAGAGCCAATGTGCTGAAAGCTGGCAGTTTGATGATGTCATAGTAAGTCTCTTATGAGAACAGTCAGCATGGTCCTATTAGTACATGTGATGTTCATACTATTATTCATAGCTTATAAATTGATTGAGCAACTTCCACTTCTGTATTGTTGAGAGGCATGTTATGGTGTCAGTAGCTGATGGGGAGTGCTGGCACCATATTGGAGGAGCTTTGGGTACCTCTTGGTAAGTTAGTTGTCAATTCAAAAAACACATATATGTATGGCCCAATAATAGGGACTCTCATTGTTTAGAGTTAGGAATACTCTAAGTGCCATGAAGGGCGGGTGGCTTTCCATACATTTGTGCAACTGAGACTTCTCCATTGTTATCTACAAATAGAAATAGCGACTTCTTTGCTGGTTATAGCAGTGTACTGGGGTATTTCTCTATGTATTTGTTCCTTGCTAGATAACCTCACCCTTTCAAACACCTGCTATAAACCTATAAATTGATTGAGCAATTTCCTTATCTGTATTATTCATAGCTGCCCAGAAGATGGCTAACTTCAAGCTGGCATGTTAAAAAGTAAATATTGAAAAACATGTACAGCTTTAACTTAAATGAAACTTACTCTGTGAGGGCAAGTCGCAATTCCCAGTCTTCTTTAATCATTTGCAAGATATAAGCATTCATAATACTCAGAGTGGATTGTTACCTTTCATTTATGATCCAACAAACCTATCCATTAACCTTAGTAAAACTCATGGTTTTCTGCAGGATATTAAAATCCATTGCTGTAATTACTTCTTCTAACTCATTATTTCCTGTTCAATTTATACAGTAGCCACATGACATTCTGACATCTTATTATCTGTAAAATCAAAAAATTGTTTCAAAGATTATTTTGAGTCATACAAGCTCGTCGTGTGCGTGAGGAAAATAGAATGAGGGGGTGGGTGCACAGAAGTGTAATTTAATTTATTAAGTGTGCTCCTCTATTGGAGATGATTAAAGATATATATATATATATATATATATATATATATATATATATATATATATATATATATATATATATATGTATATAAAATACCCCCAACTGTCCCGACTTGAAGGCTCTGTCCCACCATCCCAATCAGGACAGCTTTTCTCTGATCGATGGGAAAGGTGGGAGGTATTCTGTTCACTGCTTCTCTGCATGGCAGAGAGGTGGATAGAACAGGGCAGCCTAGCACTTCATAAGCACTAGACAAAACCTCTTGGTGTGGCCATGCCCCCATGGTCTCAAGCTCATGCCCCCTGTTCCAACGCTGCTTACCCAAATATTGGGAGGTATAGTGCATTTTGCACAGTGGGTAAATCAATTCAAAGAGACTTCCATGTCCGTCCCTAATGACTTTCCCGGGAAACCCCCATGATGGGCTTTCCATTTTCAGTTAAAACTGTAAGGATTAAAATCCTATTGCTACTCGCTGCTCTGGTTTTGTACAGAAGCTAGATGTGTTTCTCCATGAAAGAAGCAGCGCATCTACTTTCTGTTTCACCATCCCCATTAATCGTGGTTGTATCAGACATCTAGGGGAATCCCAGGGAAATCTCAAGGGCTTCTACTAACTGGCTGGGGCTCCCCAAGGCTCCAAAATTAAAGCAATAAGCACTGATTATAAAATACTAGAGCATGCATCAGGTCAGTGTGGAGCAGCAGGGGGGATTGGAAGCATCAGGGAAAAGAGTCCCCCAATTCTAAAGGGGGACCCTGACTAGTAGTGTTAGTTACTGATCACCAAACTTTTAATACAAATGTAACCCCTTTCCAGTAGTGATGACCTATGTGTGGTGGGACAGAAAATTCCTCTCCCATGAGACCCTGTTCCATGAGAACCTCTCCTCTCTCACGGCATCCTGTCCTCTCCATAGGGATCCTGTTTCCTGGCACCTTCCCATCTCCTCTGTCTAAAATAAAATAAAGATATAACCGTGGCTTGCTTCCTCTGTCTGCGTCCCGGCTGTCATAGCCATAGCCGGGACGTCCCTTTCCTTCTCTACAGTTTCAGCCGTCACCATGGCAATGGCCAGGACGTTTTTTAATCAGCACCTCATTCCGGCAACAAAGGGCAGCCGGGCACATTCTCATCAGTTACAGTAAGCCTGCGAGCTTACTAGGCTTAATAGTATTTATTATGCAGTGCCTGGTGGCTAATCATGTGATGCCCAATCCTTGTCCATGATTATCTGCATTTAGTATTTAAGGCAGGGAGGGCCTAGCCTGTTATAGTGTCCACAATCTGTATTGTTTGCTGACATGCTGTTATCTCCTGACTTTGATTGGTCACCTGTCATGACCTTGCCTGTACCTTGGACCTTGCCTGAACCTTGGACCTTGCCTGATCACCTGTTGCCCCTACCTTTGCCTGAACTCTGGATTCTGCTATTCGCTTATGGCCCTGACATCTGCTTGGAAATCGGACTTGCTTCCTTGCTGCTGGCCCTGACCCTTTGGCTTCACCCTGACTATCCTGTCTGCTACGCATCTCTGACCCTGGCCTGCCTCTGATCACCCGCTCCAGACTGGGCTACCGCCTATTGTTCCACCTATGCTTCGGTCACCTTAGATGAGCTTTTACTACACCAAGCTTAAAACTTGGGGGCATCCAAGTACCTGTCAGCACATAAAGTTCTATAGGAAAGGTGGCTGCTAAAGGTGAAAACCTCGTTTCTAGCTGTTCTAAAAGCTCATCTTGGTGGTCGTTAGCCTTAACAATAGTAAATGCCAAATTATATGGAGTTTCAGTTTCTATGGTCATTAACCCTGAAAAACACTAATTTTTTTGCATCTGCAAATATAAACAAAGCAGAAATACTATACACAGAATTAACCCTCACCCCATCCCCAATAAAAAAAAACCACTGAAAACCGGATATCCTACCCTAAACATAGACTGCTGCCCCTACCTATACCAGACCTCCCTTCCTATGCTCACAATCTTCTCCGACATATTATTAATGCAGTCACCTGTCAAATAGTTGCCTCCTGAAAAAATCCCACACCTCCAACATTTGAAATGGTCTGTGGTCGAGTTTGGCACTCCTACCAGATGGAGCATATCATCAGCATACTGAGGGGCTCCAATGTGTCCTTTTATAATGTTTGGTCCTCATGGGCTTGTTACCACAACTAACCTCTGCTCCAATTCTAACAGGATCTGGGCCCGGAATAATAAATTGTCAGATTAGAAATTTGCCTCCTAGATAATGCGTGAAATTCCTTCCTATCCCCCTACTTTCCTCCAATCCTCTCCACCCTCCCACCTATAATCCTGTACTATGCCCCTTCTTCCCCACTGTCTTCTACCCCTTTCCCCACTGTTTGAATTTTTTAAAAAATAACATCTTTATGGTACCAGATCGATATACAGTTAACTTTTTATTGTAATAGCAATCTGAGAGAGTATTATAAACCTCGTATTTATAATTATATATGGTATGTCACTATTGTACCTCTCAAGAACTTCTGTAATGTTTTTTTTCAACATAAGATGTTATTCATAAAACATATTTAAAAAAAAAAAACCGGAGCACCCGGAGGAAACCCACGCAAACACAGGGAGAACATACAAACTCCCCACAGATAAGGCCATGGTCGGGAATCAAACTCATGACCCCAGTGCTGTGAGACAGAAGTGCTAACCACTAAGCCACCGTGCTACCCAACCAAATATCTCCGCTGAAGTGCAGTTGGAGGGTGCAAAATGAGTAATATAAATATATGAAACAAGGCTCAATCTCTGCCAGGTCTGAGCTGGTGCAAAAACCCATTAATCTCATTTCAATAACCTTGCTATGCAAATTGAAATCTCATTTTGCACTGGTTCACAAAGCTAGACACAGCTTTGGACCTACAGCGACTGTACAATAAATGCCCTAACGCTGCCATAATTCTGCTCGTCTGCAAATGCTGCCATGTTGCTGTGCGTACTAATGTACTTTGCAGAAAATATAGGTGGACCAGTGCAAAAGGTGCGACGTAATGTCACCATTGTGGATTTCCCATTTTCAGCATTGTAAATGAGACTCAAATCCTTTACTCACAATTCAGTAAGCTATCAGGTATCAAGAGACCCCTTCCGATGCAATCACAAATTAAATTGTATTCAATTGCTAGAGAGTCAATTAACTCTGTAAACAGTAAACTTGTTTCTCTATACTAAAAATATGCCATGCAGAAGACGTTTTATTTTTGAGGAAATCACTGACTAGTTTGCTTCAGATAAGACATGTTTTTTACTTTTCAGAACATTTGCTGAAAGATGAGGCTCTCAGCACATATCCATCAAGTTTGACTAAAAAGCAATCAGAGAAGCCAAGGCTGCTGAATACAGCCATGGAAGATTTCCAGGGTAAATTGTTTAGTAACTGTCCTTTAAAGGGCACACTCAGCAAAGTGGCATTGGTGTTAATCAAAAACAAATGTAAAGATTATTACTGGACATTAAAAGCAAGATCTACACAAGGGATAACGTCCAAAATCATCATGGTGCTTCAAAGCAGTTGCACAAAGTGATTCTGTTTTTGTTTTAGAAATGTACATATACATATAATACACACCATCTATTAGGTATTTTTAGGAAATACAAATATAAACAACATTGTTTCATAATTTATTGTTTGTATGTTTATTTAAAGATCACCTATCACCTATGTATTGTTGGCCTACCTTATGAAGCACTCCTGATGCAAACCGCAAAATGCATTGGTTATTCACAATTGCACCTCTGTAGTTCACCTGCTGCAGGGCTAGATTTGCTAATGAGCGGTTTGTTTAAACTGCTAGATTCCGGCGGTTTTCCTGGGAAGTTTAAAAACCGCCACATTTACTAAAGGGTAAACCACCAGTAAAATTGCCAGAAACAACATTTTTGCAAACCTTCAATTTACAGATCGCCATCCTTATTTTTACATTGATGAACATACAAACAGCTAGATTTACTAAGCTGGGGTTTGCCAACCCTAGTTTGAGGACCTTGCCTTGGCGGAGTAGTTGGTATGGAATAAACAGGTATACTTGCCATATGTGTGTCTCTAAAGGTAGAGGTACATGGAGCAGGCAACCTTGTAATTTTGTCCTCATGCATTTGTGCACTCATCCTTAGCACGTTTGCATTGACCTCTCTCGCCGTGGTGTGTAATGCTTCAACTGCGTCAGTCATCTGCATATGGCTCAGATTCGTTTGATAGCTGAAACAATTCTATTTAAGGTGATGTTACTTTCAGTGTGCGTGCGGTAACCACACTACAAATGTGTCACAACATGTACCTAGTTTGTGTCTCCATAAACCTGTTCTGTTGTAGCTGCAAAATTGGCTATTGATTGTGCCATTTCTCTCCCTGTGTCCATGAGGGGAGGTTGTGGGGGCTGCTGCTGTGACTCTATATCTAGGTCAGTGGTGTGTTCTTGGAGGCTTGAAGATTGCACCTCAAACAGGTTTAAGAACATTAACATGTTGTCTTCTTGCTCACCAGGAGATGACATCTGTGAGTTCGTGTTGTGATGTTTCAGTAGAGAAATTAATACCGGGGCAGCACAGTGGCGTAGTGATTAGCACCTCTGCCTCCCAGCACTGGGGTCATGAGTTTAATTCCCAACCATGACCTTATCTGTGTGGAGTTTGTATGTTTTCCCCGTGTTTGCATGGGTTTCCTCCGGGTCCTCCGGTTTTCTCCCACACCCCAAAAACATACTGGTAGGTTAATTGGCTGCTATCAAAATTGACCCTAGTCTCTCCCTCTTTGTCTGTCTCCCTGTCTATGTGTCTTTATTAGGGAATTTAGATTGTAAGCTCCAATGGGGCAGGGACTGATGTGAATGAGTTCTCTGTACAGCGTTGCGTAATTAGTGGCGCTATATAAATAAATGACGATGATGATGATGATACCGTAAGTATTTTGAAAATTGAACTATAACTGCTTTCATCTTTGGCACTGCAAAAACGTAACTATTATTCCTATGGTCATAGAACATTTACAAATGTCTTAAATCATTGCTAGTAAACATATAGTACAGTAATGTAAATCATATTGACGGCTATGTACTACACATCCATATTTGTGCAGCATGCAAACTCTGTGTCCGCAGTGCAGAAAATTGCTTCAGTCCACAAGGTTTATCTAACAGTATTTAAACTTATTGCTGGAAAAATAAAAAAATAAACATTTTTATCATGGTACATGACATTTACATTTTTATGAAAGTATATATTTTTAAGACACTCACCAGATTGCTGTCATAATGGAGAATCATCAGTGTCTGCACATTCATCCCCTCAGTTATTTCTGTGGGAAGGATCGGACTGAGCTCCTCCTCATATGATAATCCACACAAAGAGGTGGACCACCACCCGTGTCTGCTGTAGCCCTCCTCTCCTCAGACAGCTTTTCTTTCAGTCTCCTTTGTGTCTGAGAAGCGCTTCCTATGATGGGGCACAGACCTCTGTAAGGGTCCCACTGCATTCACGGGATAACAGGTTGGCCCCGCCTTGGTCTTCCTCCCCTCACCTGCCTTCTCTGACCCTTCCTGTGCTTCCTCTGCTCCCCTCCTGCTCAATCTCCCTCTCCTCCACAGCCTCTGCCCCCCTCCTATCTCTCGCCATAGCTCCAAACACTAAACAATACACAAGAATGTACAGACAAACACAAATTTCTAATTATACTGACACTACAGCCACTCACACTACACTCAAACACAATAAATACACACAATGGACTATACAATCAACAAAAATAGACTCAAATGCAAACAAACAATAAACAAACAGGACAGGAAAAAAAACCCTAAAAGACTACTCGCACACCAAGCAGATAACTTCTACAAACTAGCTCCCACAAAGAACCATAATCTCCTAGCTCCTCTCACTTATCTCCTCACAACCCTATAACACTTAATGAGGAAGTTTTCAGGATTTTATAGTGCTAGCGAGGTCAAAAACCTCTTGACAGGTAAGCCATACAATAGGAAACTACAATTAAAATCTTGCGCTTGTAGAACAAACCGCCAGCTTTTTAATCAAACCCACCAGCGGTTTTGAGTGTTACAAACCATCATACATCGATGATGACTTTACTTTGAAGTCTCAAACCGCCCAATACTAAATGCGGCATAGTACTAGGAAGGAATGTGGAAGATCCCCCATTGCTAAATGGGAGTCCTTGAATGGTAGTGTTCGTTATCAATCACCAAGCTTATTAATACAACGGTGTCCCCTCTCCATTACATTGGAATTGAGGCAGTATATAAAAATAGTAATTGCAAATTGTGCCATACTTGCTGTATTCCATCGAATTCTCTCAGTTTCCAGTATAGCAATCTGATTGGTTGCTATTGGTCTCCACACTATTTTTAACCATTATTCATGGAGCAGTTTTTATAAACGTCCCACTGTGTGTGTTTAAATGTTAGATGGAAATGTAGTTTTACTTTTTTGTGTGTATAAGACTACTGTTTGCATTTATTGATAAATCAACATACTTGTGAAACAGGTTAAAATCTCTGAAGTTGGAGAAAAGCACTGCACTTTAAACAGTTGGAAGACTAAGAGAATCAAATCATAATTTGAACACCTGTGGACACTTCTGCTAACTGGTGCAAAGAAAACAATCATAGCGTTGCCCATAGCAACCATTTAGGCTTGGTTATTCTTATAGGTTGCTTTGGCAAGATCAACTTCTTTCCACTGCACTGATTTTTTTTGCCTGCCTAACGTTTCTACGTAATTTCAAAATAATATGTATAACAATAATAAAAATAGTTTATGTATAAAACATAATTTTGATAATTGCTAATAATTATAGTTTTGTAGACAATACATATGTTTTTTTTCCAAATATGTATGTGTGTGTGTTTATTTAACAGTCATTTGTCTTAACTTCTCCTTGTACTCTACACTTACACTTGGATACATTCTGCTTTGGTTCACTGATACAATCTTTTAGCGTGTGAATGCTAAAAGCACTTCTCATAACCAAGTAAATGAAGTGGTTAATTACATATACAGTGTTGTGTCTTTACTGGAGAATCTACGTGTGATCACATTATCATTATTCAATTACACAATATAATCAATGACTGTGATCTGTTATTGATTATATAAATAACAGAGGGTCGTGAGAATCTAAGACAGGCCCAAAAATTAAGAGGAGGAGGAGGGTGGAACAATGGATACAAGGACATGTTGAACCTGTGAGACATTTTTTCTATTGTGAGAGACTTACACCTGTATTAATTGGATAATAAAGGACATTTTTCTATAACACTCAGCACTTGTGTTTGATTGACTGTCATACGATGAAAGGGATATGATACTGCTTGAGCTATAAGATTTATTAATTAATTATTTAATAAGTTTTATTTGTATGTTTATGCTTATTACAGGCTACTCATTACTTCTCAATACGCTATTGTGGCTTTATTATTAGCTGTGTATGTCTAATTAAGATATATTTTTAATTAAATAAATGTGCATTTTTCTATTTGAACTATACCTAATTGCTTTGATTCTGCCATAGTTAGATTGTTTGATTTTTCACTCTTTTCTCGTTGCAGGTCAGCGCTGTTTATCTTATTTTATATTCATTCGTTGTGCTATAAGATTGTAGCAAGATCCTTTTGACACAGCTGCGATCTGCTAATTAGCTGGGTTAAGAGTGAGCTCAGAACAGGATTTCTTTTTTGTCTTTTTTAGCTAGATAGATTTCTACATATATATCTCAGATTAGTCTGACTTTGATTGACATACACATCTGCCTATTATGTATTCAGGCTATATCATACAGGTTTTGGTCAATTAAACATAGAGATTATCACATACAGCTAGAAATAAATATAATTACAATTCAAGTATATAATTTTATAGACAGTTAATTAGAATTAAAGAAGAAGTATCTAGTAATAGATGTGGTATATAGATATTGTAGGTAGGATAAATAGATAAATACTACTGCTGTGATTGTAAAACTATCAAATTCAAGTCACTTACAATTTCCATACCGCCACTCCTAAATTTCCATTTCGACCAAGATAGATAGATAGGTAACTTCTATTTGTCAATGTCAAGTGCCTCAACAGCAGAGTTAATGTCAAGGGCTTCAACATAAAGGAAACATGTAAGGTCTTCTCATTGAAGCTGCTTCCTAACCAAAGTGGTCAACTTACTTCGGTCTCATGCTGAGATGCAATAATTGCCTCTTATATAACAAATGCAACAAACCAGACATATTTTTGGCTAGGAAGCTGAACTAGGCTACTTCTCCTATTTTTGCAAATCGATTAAGCTCTGGAGACCCAGGAAATTAAAACTTTTAATGCTAAACTGTATGACACAAAACATTACTATGTATGATAGACACAAAACAGGACTTCTACCCCCCTTTTGGCTATTACTGAGTTTCTTAGGTCAGCTTCTGACCTTTATCAACTGAACACAGAATCAAGCTCAGTGAACTCATTACCCAGTATGAACTGATTGTGGCTATACTACAACTTAAATCCCCTAAAACCCCTAGGTCCAGATGGTTTCATTATTTTCTGGATATTTTGGTTCCCCAATTTACAATGACAGGTCTTTCCAGATCAGCTATTCTCCCACTTGAGATAGTTGTAATTACCGTCTTATGCGTATTGTTTTCGCCACTAACAGTGTAGCCATTTGAAGTAATGGATTGGATGCAATTAGAGTACTTTAGACTTAAGGGTAGATTTACTAAAGCTTCTAAAGGAAGGTGTTGCCCATAGAAACAACTTAGATTCTAGCTATCATTTATCTATTACATTCGGGAACATGATAGCTAGAATCTGACTGGCTGCTATGGGCAACACCTCCACTTTTCCCTTTAGAAGATTTAGTAAATATACCCGTATAATCTACAAAATTAAAGAGGGCTATAGGAGGTGGAAAGATAAGAAAATAGGAGAGTTTAAGTCATCCTGTCCTGAAGAGGGGGAACCAAAATAAAGAGGGCATAAAACCCCACAAAGGGTTCCCAAATGTTAAAAGATTGTTCAGAATTTATATATGTTCAATTTTGTATGAGTACCATATTCTATCTATTATCACAGTAAACTAAGGAGGGTCAAAGTTCTTCCAATGAACCATGATAAGACATTAGAAAAATGTAACATTGGTACGAGTTCCATGAATAAGATTCTGAGGCTCTAATCACAGTGTGAATGATAGATTGTTCTACAAAGGGATCAACCTTGGGACCAGATTATAGCATTGTGTATTGGCATTACACATGAGTAGGGAGAAGGGCTCTGTGAGGGGGAGACCGAGAGCAGTGTAGAAATTGAGAGAAGTCTACAGAGGATAACTATCTCAACCCACATCCTACACTGAGGAGGAGAGTGCCAGAGGAGACATTAGGCTATGTGAGTTGAGATTAAGTAGTGTTGGAAGTTAAGGATTAACAATCCCCCTTCTCTTGGTGATCTGTAGTGTGAACAATTTTGACTATGGGTCTCCTCCCTACCCAAATACATGTGAAAAGTAGTAGATCCTTAAATACTTTAGAAGTTAATACAATTGAGAGAGACTGAAAAGGTACAGAATCCTGGGTAGAATATTAAATTTAATAGCTGTGATTCATCTAACCGATAAATAAAATGAAGATTCCAGATGAGCATGTCCTTTCTATCTACTAGTTAGGTGGTCCCCAAGGCATTTCGGCTTATATGGCTGCCTACTAAAATTGAACATGTACACCAGCAATTTATTTTGGCTTGGTTAGACAGAGTGATGTTGTCACACTCCAGGCTCTCAGGTTTAGTCACTTACCTCTCCACTGTCTTTTCAAGCTGTCCCTGCGGTCCTCAGACTCTGCTACTTTTAGATCTCTCTGTAAGATGCTGCCCAGTCTGTCTCCACTCCAGAGATCCCTCCAGAATCAGGGTATGGGCCCTGCCATCTTGGATTCGGTCACATGATTTATCTCAGCCAATCAGGGGATAACAGCCTCCATTCCAGGTTTCCCTCCAAAACCAGTTCCTGGGAGCTGCCATCTTGGATCTAGTCACCTGAACCATCTCAGCCAGTCAGAGTGCTGCTTCTGCCCAGCTGACCGCAGTCTCCAATCAGGAAACAGCAACAATTATAAAAGGACTTCCTGGAGCCCTTACCTGTTGCCAGTGCAACAGTGTATTTCAGATGCCAACCTTTTTCCCAGCAACATGCAATACTTTCTGTTGTTCCAGTTCAGATAATGCAATCGGCATCCCTGCTCCATTCTGGGTTCAGCAATTCAGTTGTCTGGTCTTCTCTGCTAGTTTATCACCACCTGTTCCTGTCATTTCACCTACATGCAAAGGAACATAGTCAGGCCACCCAGCTTTGTGTTGTCACCAGCATAACTCCAGACACATAACCCAGTCTGGGTATGGACAGATCCTCAGGCGTGACAGATGTCCAGCACTTCTGTTTTACTGAAAATGAGTTTAAAATTAGATATTTCACTAAAGTCATGGTTTCCTTATTCAAATTGTGAAGAGACACATGCGGTTGCGTGATGGCTATCAACAAATTTTCTGCATACAGCACCAGCGAGTTGGAGGGATATAAAGCAGCAAGACCCTTATTGCCTCAAATTTCATGTGAGCAAGCACTCACTGCATAAATGGCCAGGCTACACTGTCAAATACCTTTTCAGCATCATCGCCACCATCAGGTATAAAATCAATGGATCGCCTGATGTATACCAAGCTTGTGGGGCTTGAAGAAATAATCTATTATTTCTTGTTTTACTTTATTAAATATTTCTGGTTTTGGAAGCAGGGCTTCATCTAATCACCAGCAGTTGAAAAGACAGTTTCTGGGTGGTGTGATGGTCAACCAGCAGCAATCATAGAGGTTCCAGTGTTTAATGGTATAAGATAATGTCTTAAATATATATTTAATCCTGCAGGAGAGGTGGAGCTAAATTACTGATTCTGTTTGGGTCCAACACTGAATTAAAATCCCTTCATATAATAATCTGCCCCAACATCGCCGAATGGAAATGTTGGAAGAAGTCATTATAGAAGTCATTATAGAAGACACCTTGTCCAAAGTCTACTGAGTAGACCAAAGCCACATTAAGAGTCTGGGGACTTTCTACCAAGATTGTAAACCTACCCTGAGGTCCAAGACTGCTTCTTCCACAGAGTAAGGTATTTTGTTTTAGATTAAAATTGCCATACATTTCTTTTTAGCAACTGCTGTGGAGTAAGAACCTTGAAAATATGTTTTATTTTAGGTGAGTATTTAAAACACATTTCTTGAATTAGAACAATGTCAGCACCCTGTTTCTTAAAGGACTGTAAGATCATTGTGTGCAAACTCAAGGAGTAAACACCAATAATGTTAAGCATAAGGACCTTGAGGGTCATAGTGGCTAATGACATTAGAAGGTTTCACGCTGTGATTCAGATAGGAATACTATGACTGAGGTGTGAAGGAGGGTTTTATTCTTGTCTCTAAAGATTATCATAATGAACAGTAAGAAAAGTGAGTTAATGAGGTGATAGAGGATCTGGAGGAGGTGGGGGGGAGGGGTAGGTTCAGGAGCACTGAAGACATCTCCCTGAAGAGAGTAACTGAGGCACCTTAGTGTTGGAGGGGGCACTGGGACAGGGCCACAAGTTATTGCAATCCACATTAGTCAACAACTTGAATGGGATATTGAGTGCTAAGGTGAAGGATTAGTAGGCCAAGGGCCTAAAATAATGCTAGATTAATTATACAAAGAAAATGGCATCAGTATTGAAGCACTTCTTCATAACGTGGGAAAAGTCCCACCAAAGGATCAAAGTATACAGCCCAGCCAGGGCTTATGCTCAAACTAGCCTGATCATAAGATAACTAATGAAGGTCACTAGTAAACAGGAGCTACAAGTTTGTTAGCTATTTACCATCAAAACCAGATTGTACATGTCAGTTAATAATCTTTGTAAACAAGGGGCAGATACCAAAAAAAGAAGGGAACGTTTCATCGAATCAGTCAGGCTATCAATAGCAAAAAGTGTGGTATAAACATCAACACTTCTTTCTATTCTTCTTCTCTGTGCCTTTCTTTCGTACCTTCATTCTAATATTTCTCTGTCTCCTTTATTACCTCAACTTTTGGTACAATGCAAAACAAAATGATCAGTGGTTCAATACTGATCTTTATTTTGTAATGCATTTACTTGAAACATTTTTGCCTCGTTATTTTGCATACTTTTTGCCAATTTCTATTCTCACATTGTACTACCTGCTATTTTGAAAAAAAATAAAACCATTTATTAATATTTTCCTTTATCTAAGGACATTTTAATTATTATATTCCAGTATGCTAACAAAGAAAGCACTATCTGAACATTGTGCTCGTGTCCAATCACTGGCTTGGATAAACTAAGAATTTAAAAAGCTGTTTGTACAAACTTCATTACATGTGGAGGTGCATTTGAAATAATAATTTTCCCACATCAGAAACATCAGCCTGACATCATTATTCTATTCTTTTCCATACCTATTCGTCTGTGGCTAATAATATGCAATAATCTCTGGAAACCACTGCGTAATATAGTGGCGCTATAAAAATGAACACTAAGGGGTATATTTATCAAGCTGCGGGTTTAAAAAAATGGAGATGTTGCCTATAGCAACCAGTGAGATTCTAGTTATCATTTATTTAGTACATTCTACAAAATGACAACTAAAATCTCATTGGTTGCTATAGGCAATATTTTCAGTTTTTCAAACCAGCAGCTTGATAGATATATCCCTAAAACTTTATATGGTTTGAGTTATCCTTTAAGCATAGGTTATATCTCTGTTCTGAGTGTTTGAATATTATTTCTCTCTGTTATTCTACCATTATAAAATCATTATTTTAAAATCCAGAAACCATTGGCGACCTACACTTCTTTCAAACATAACTTTCCTCCCAAAACCACATTACATTTTAATTTATCACTCTTTGAAGAGCACCCTTAGAATGATTGAACCAAGTTACTAATGTGAGAAACGTTGGTAGTTGAATGTAAATTTAAACCATATGCATTGCAAAGCACGCAATGTAAGCAATTTGATGAAATTGCACCAATGTTATGCTTGCTGAATGTAAATGTGGATGAAAGGTGTGCCTAAACTGAACTAGTCATCCTGATAATGACATTAGTCAATATTTTCAAGGGCAGTGTGACCACTGGCTTGCATAACTGTTCTTTCTCATTGTACTGTTAGCAGTCAATACTCTTTCAAGTTGAACAGCAGCTGTTACATAAAGTTCCGATCTATAAAAAGATGAGTGCTGCTGTCTTTATATTCTGTTTATCAGTTCAAAGATGGCATTCATTAATTTAATTTCGTCTTAAATTCTTCCTTAGGACCATACTGCATTCTGTAGCTTTCAGGACCATGGACAGCATGACATTTGCAGACAGGTGAATACTTACTGTAACACTGGGAATTTTTTAGTGAAAGCAATAAACTATACTTAGTCTACTGATTGAGGGCAATGACTCCTTATTGGCACTGAATGATGACATGAGAGTACACTTGCTAACTCCAATCAACAGTAATTTGCATTATCCCTAAAGCAAAACAACCTAGACCACACTTCAGAGTGAGGAGCACAGTTTTGGAAATTATTTTCTGACAAATGATATGTGTGGGCTAATAACATTGTAATCAGTCTATGCTATCATCTCAGATGTTCTAGTTAAGCATAACAAGTGAATATAAAGAAGCTGCTAGGAAATAAAGATAATAATATTAAAAATAATAACTTGCAAAGTTTATTATATAGCAATGAAATGTTTGTGGATCAGTGTGAAGACAGGTGTATTAGACTGTAACAATAGACAGTAAATACTTGTCAGAACTGCAGAGGATTTATAATATTATTCTACATTGTTGATTACATGTAGAGAATCGGTTGTTGATTGATATATTATGACATATATATTTGAGTTTAGTGGTTGTCACAAAACATTTGTCACAACTACAGATGCTTTTAATACTATTACACAATGTTGAGTACACGTGTATATCAAACTTTATTGTGCTTATTTGAATTGGGTGAGAGTAATTAACTTTTTTCATAGTTTTTCTTGCATTGAGTAGATTTGAGATACAGTAATGGACCACGGTGTAACTTAATAGGCCAACTGAATATTGTATTCTATGAAAAATAGATTAAAATATACTAAAATATATGAAAATGAATATATTCATTTCAGTAATGGCTATTAAAGCTCGAAGTCGACGTTTATGAATATTATCACCTACATAATTAGGTTCATACCAGGGATCCTCTGTGACATTTAAATATCTTCTATAAATTGTCATCCTACGGACATCTAAAAAAGCCTCACGCGTCTATTTAACAGCTGGTCATGGCCGCATTTAATTATTCAATTCTAATTGTATTATAAAAAATTTGTAATCAACTTTAAAAATGTGTCACTACAATTCACAGAATCCAATAACTGTCATGGAAGTTGCATTGAGGGGGGAAAAGTTGTATTTTCAATTTCTATGCAGCATTTGTTGCTCTCATTTTCCAACCACATTACTTGCTGTCAAGTTTGCACAGAGTTTGGCATTTTAATGTCAATTTTCATTTTTGTGACTTCTAAGAAAGTAAACCATCAAGGGATTAATAAATGGTATGGTGCAAAGACCATTAGTGTTGTGCAACCTATAGCAGTCAATCAGATATCAGCTTTCATCTGTCCTGTGTACTCAAACTAATGAATGCTAATACCTATATATAATCTGGTTGCTATGAGATAAAGTAGTGATGCTAAGCCATTTTTGTTTAGCTGGATCCCTTAGTGTCCCCAAGTGTCATTTGCAAAGTTCTGGGACCCCAGTGTGTCAATCCTCTGGACCTCAAGTGTTAGTGTGCCATTGTTCTGGGACACCAGTGTGCCATAGTTCTTTTATTGACATCATGTGTAAGTGTGCCTATTTCTAGGACTTTATTTTGTCATTGTTCTGCAAACTTATGGTGTTATTGTTCAAGGGATCCTAGAGTGCTATTGTATTGGGACCCCAGTGTGTTATTTTATTTGGACACCAGTGTGCCATTGTTCAGGGATCCTAAGTGTCAGTGTGTCATTGTTCTGGAACCCCCAGTATGCCATCGCACTATGACCGTAAGTCTGCTTTTGTACCACGACCCTGTGTGCCATTGTCCTGGGACCCCAAGTGCCACGTGCTATTGTTCTAGGACCATAGATTGCATTTGTACTGGGACCTAGGTGCGCCTTTGCTCTGGGACACCAAATGTAAATATGTCATTGTTTTAAGAACCTAGTGTTCCATTGTTCTGGGCCCTTTGATGCCAGCGTACTGGGACCCCAACTGTAAGTATGCCTTTGTTCTAGAACCTTGGTGTGCCATTATTCAGGGACCCCAGGGTATCATTTCTCCTGGGACCCCAGAGTTCCATTGTTTTGGAACATTTGGTGTAAGTGTTCCAATGTACTGTGAACCCCAGTGTACAGTTTACTAGGACCCAAGTATGTTATTTGCTCTAGGACACCGATTGTAAGTATACCATCATTCTAGGATTCTAGTGTACCATTGTTCTGGGACTCCAGATTGCCATTTTTCAATGGACTCCAGGGTGTTGTTGTACTGGGACTGCTGTGTGACATTGTACTATAATGTGTCATTATTCTGGGTCCACAAGTGTCAGTGTGTCATTGTATTGTGGACCCCAGTATTCCATTGTATCTGTACTGCAAGTGTGCGATTGTTTTTGGACCCCAGTGTGCCATTGTATTGGAATCCCAAATGTCAGTGTTCCATTTTTCTGGGACCCAAGTGTGCTATTGTATTGGGATCCCAAGTGTCAGTTTGTCATTGTACAGGGAAACCTGTGTGCCATTGTTCTAGGACCCCAAGTGCCCATGTGCCATTGTTCTGGGACCTCAATGTGCCATTGTTCTGGGACTCCAATCTGCCATTACACTGGTTCTGGCACACTATCTGTCATTGTTCTGGTAAATCAAGTGTCAGTGTACAATTCTACCAGAATCCTGAAAGAGGTGGGTCACAATATAAGGTATTGCTGATCTGACAATCGGGGGAGCCCAAATAGGAGTTTAGGGTTTAGGTTACTCAGGGTTAAAGCACATGAGTAAGCATTTTATTAAATAATCCAGTATGGAGATCATTTACAAATTGGAAAAAAATGTGCTTCTGCAGAGTATTTATTTGTGCACAACTATGGCAAAAAACTATTTTTCTGCCTCATACAAATAAAAGTGCACACCAGCATTCCAATTTTTGGAATTGCCCTCAGAAAATCACCTTTTTTCTACTATTTTTGCATTCAGCCAAAATGCTCCAATCTGCCCAGCCCCTCCCATGAGTACAGGGACATTTCATACATCCTATAGATACTGCTATCTTGACATGCATCCACTTTCAAGTAAAAGACACTTTCATAAAAAAATAGGTTCATGACGACACAAAACACGGTAAGGCAGGTCTGCAATTCTGAAGCTTTTTAAATGAACCTATGTGTTCTTAATGCATTGTCTCAATAATGTGAAGCACAAGTAAAATGATAGTATTTAGACTGGCTGCTTTTCAAATGGAAAATAATGCAATAAGATTTTATAATAGCTATTTTTTCAATATAGCACATAACAGTATAATCCAAAGGTTTGCAGCACCTTATAATAATTCATGCATCTACAATAAATTCTTCTGCATCATATAAAATATATTTATTTAAAAATCTGATAAAGTCCTTGGTTGTGCTCAATTTCAGAAAGAGGTTGAAAATATATTAGCGTATTAAGCCCTGGAGATATCTGTCTATATCAATTACTTCTATAATAGAGTGAAGGAAAAATACATATAATACTTAGACTGGGAATACAATCAAGGTATAGCATTTAAATGAACAATATATGCGATGGAGGTAATGGATATTTCATTGACACTTAAAATAGGTATGTTCTCCCATCAAAGAAGTAAATGATATTGCCAAGGCTTGAGATCTTAGTACTTTCTATTTCATAATAGACAACAATGAACTGCAATTTTGTAGGTTCCTAATATTGCGACACTAAAAATGTTTTTGCTTTTATAATGGTATATGCAGTGTATATTTGTCAGTAGTCACAGCTCAATCATTTTGACCAAAATACTATTATCTGACAAGTAATATTTCTTACAATGTACTTACCTCTTGAGAAAAAATAACATGTCATAAAATGAGGAGCTATACTTTAGAATTATTGGGGTTTATGTATTACAGAAATAAAAAAAAAACTAGAGTGATTGTAAAACTGTTGGTGAGTTTGAAAATAAAATAAATTCAAGTTCAAGACAAAGAACGAGTTAACTTTCTGACAGGAGGATTGGCTCTGGGTGAAGCATATATAACCGAGATTATTTCATATTTAGTTTTAGAAAAATAGATATTGCAGGCTTGGTTGAGGTAAATGGTGCAATGCTCGAACGATCCCCCTTTTTCATTTTGAGAATACTAGTTAAAAGCTCATCAATGTATGTGCGCATAATCCAATTAGTTTACTGGCTAATCAATGCGGCAACATCTCAGCCTTTAGTTGACAATGCGTTGAGAGAGGCGCATGTTGCACCTGGGTTTTCACATTCATTGTGAGTGTTTACAAGAACAGTGATGCACAATAGAGGAACAAACCTTTTCTTTATCATTAATTGTATATTTTATACTTGTAATGAATATTTTATAATTGTATATTTGTAGTGAATTAGTTGTCTAAGATGAATACAGGACAATGCTTGGCTGCCTGGTCTTAGTGATTGTACCTCGCATTAAAAGAAATTGCACCTGGTTAAAGTGCTTTTTAATTAAACAGACAATACACTGCAAGATACATCCAATACATATGTGGAACATAAAGCCCCAAAAGAACCCAGAAAAAAAAAACGTATTCAGTTATTGTCACCTATTAATAGTCATTAATGACAAAACATTAAAAAAAATATTTTCTATAAAATACATTTATTAGGTTGTTATCAATGTACATAACATGCATTTTTACAGTTGTTTCTGATTGCAAACAGGTTCTAGCACGCATACTCTGCCATCCTCACTAGTGCTCGGCACTTACTCCAGACCTGTAAATGGTGCAAGTGATACATCAGAAAAACGCGTAGGGGTATATTTACTAAACTGTGGGTTTGAAAAAGTGAATTCTGGATTTTAAAATGGTAGAATAGCAGAGAGAAATAATATTTAAACGCCAAGAAAAGAGATATAAGCTATGCTTAAATGACGACTCCAACCATTTTAGGGGTAAATTTATCAAGCTGCTCGTTGGAAAAAGTGGAAATGCTGCCTATAGCAACCAATCAGATTCTAGCTGTCATTTTGTAAAATGTACTAAATTAATGATAACTAGAATCTGATTGGTTGCTATAGCAACATCTTCACTTTTTTAAACCCGCAGGTTAGTAAATATACCCGGTAGTGTGAGATGCCCAGAGCTTGAATCGGGCACTTCTACGTGCGCCTGAGCGTAGCACTCCCTTACTGTACATTGACAACGTGCATACGCCCATTGTTCTCCCCGTTCCACCCATGAAATTGTAGGCTGCAGTTAGGGTTCTTTGCACTCAAACATTACTTGGACGTTGCTGGGTTCACTGGCGTATGCTCCTGTACTGGGCATTTTAAGCAAAATACCGCACATATCGGCATTTAAGTTTCTTGATGATTCAGGCCCAAAATGTTAAGTTATGAAATTAAATGTTACCTTGTATCTGCAGGATAAGCAGCTATATTAAAACTGGATAGACCCCAATCTTCAGAGTGTGTTGGATTATTCAAAAATAAATCTTTTACAGCAAATACTTGTAGGTAGCCATTATACTGTTATATTGAAAGTCTCATGTTTGTAGGTCACCTTGTTTGTTTTCGACGGGCTAACACCATAGAATCTTATACTCATGGAAATGAAAGATGACTGTATAAGACCTTGGTAAGTATGTATTTCTGCAGTAGAAAATAAATCTGAATATGTTTGAGATTGCAGGTTGCTCTCATATATGCTGTTCACCTGCCGAGCTTTCAAATGCTGAAATGCTCAATGACAGGTTTCATTTCACAGAGTGAGATTACTGAAATGATATAAAGGGGTGAGGAGGATGCAGTATTATGGATGAATCCTTGCTATGCAGCTGGGCACACAGCCATTTCTACTCTGAATAGAAAGACTTGATTTTTGCCCCAGATCTGAACTGGTGGAGATTGTGTATCATCTTATACTTTTACTGAGATATATTTTTGCGCCGTCCAGTCGCATTTCGGTGGAGAAGCGCAGTTCTTGGTGAACTTTGTCTAATGTAAATAAGTTGATTTGGGTCTTCTTGACTATACCCATCCATGTAGTAAATTAACTGATGTGCTGGATATAAACAAAATCAGGATGCCCTATGCAATAAAGAATGGACAGTTGGCACAGTGCTAGGTTACTTACCAAGGACATTATGCAAGTTTAATAGGTGTTATCAAGTAAGGTGCTTAATTTCCTGATGAAATGCTGAGTAATGTTAATGGCCATTTACATGCACAGCAGTATCCGTGATATGCAGTAAGAAGACTGTTATTATCAGTGATGCCAATCAGTGGCAGTAATGCCTGTTAAGATTCCCATTACCAGTTATGTCCACTAATCTAGTTCTAGTAACTCTCAGTGCATCAGCAACATCATCATCATCAGCTATTTATTTAGCACCACTAATTCTGCAGCGCTGTACAGAGAACACATTCACATCAGTCCCTGCCCCATTTGAGCTTACAGTCTAATTTCCATAACATACTGTCAAGGTTGTATAATTGGATTAACGAAAGTATATTGGTTAATATTGTTTTGCTGTGCGATTGCGATCAGTATGCCACATAACACGTGGAATACTGCGATCGCACAATAAAATACGCACGCACACACTCGTACTCTAACATTTAGTTATTTATATAATTCATATTCATATTGGTTCCGTTCTACAGTGATTTATGAGCAGACAGTATTTAGTTTATTATTAGTTTATATATTATGATTATATGTACACTATAGTGTTATTTAAGGTTCAGGTTACAGGAAACATGCCATGTTTAGTATCATTTTAATCCTCTATTCATCAGCAGTTGTCTGGTTCTTTCTCCGAAGAGATCGCACATTGCATACTCTAGTTAGTGATGTTAGGGAATAAATACTTAAAGTGATACTGACTATAAAATGCTCATAGACTAGTTGAAACTGGAGTCTTGGCGGGAAAGTCAGAGCACAACCCCTGGAGAGATGACCCCCACCTTTGGATATTTTGGTTTGAACTGGCCTATGACCTGCAGCACACTGGACCTTCCTGATACCTGGACCAATAGAAGCAAGCCACATCATCTGCATTGTTTTCACTGTAACACTGAGTGATTATAATACTGCTCTAGCTGGTACCAAAACAGTCTTCTCTGACCACAGTATTCTGGAGTGAAGTACTGTACGCTGGTACCAGTGGGAGCGCAGCTTAGCGAATGCATGCAGGCGCGGTATGTATGTATCTTTTATTTGGTATTGTCTGTACTGTATTATAATTATGTATTGAACTGCTAAATTTTACATCTGCTAAAATAAATTACTTTGTGCCTTGGAAACACAACACAATCGCTTGGGCAAAGCTTATTTGAAAACGGTAGAATTACTTTAATAACACACACAGAGACAGACAGAGAGACTAAGGTCAATTTGATAGCAGCCAATTAACCTGCTATTATGTTTTTGGAGCACCCAGAGGAAACCCACACAAACACAATAGGCAGTGGTCGGGAATCGAACTCATGACTCTGTGAGGCAGAATTGCTAACCACTAAGCCACCGTGCTGCCCAACATCTAATCATCACCAACAGTGACCACTTAGAAGTTATTGAGTGCATTCACATCATGTTCTATGACAGTGTGCTCTTTACACAATGTGCACAGCCGGACATTTAATCGAATTTCCCCGGTTTGTGTCTATTTGTTCTTGGAGGCATCGCTCAATTTTCGGTCAATCCCATTATAATTATGTCCAGAGCAGATGCTGCATGTGGACTTTTTCACCTCATGGGACATGAACACAGAGTATACCTGAAACAATCCAAGTAAGTAGTAAATGGAGCACACCCAGGAGCTGAATGTCAATCAGATAACCCAGGGAGAGTACACCCCCAATAATATAAAATCACATCTTATTTATTATAACTTTTTATAAATTTTACAGTGTATAATAAAAGTCTGGCCACCCAGTTAAGAGACTCTACCGGTTCATTTTCCCATATATTAGGACCCGCAGTGCTAGAGAAGTAGCTTCTGGGTAATCAGTGTTACACATATATTGATATATAATGCCAATGCCATCTGACAAATAAATCCAATAACATTCACTAAAAGATTTAAACTGGATCAATTTTAAGACCATTATGTTAAAACGGGGCCATTGTACAATAACTAGAACTCAGCGACACCTGTAGTTGACATTTTAGGTAAACTCTACATTTTCGAATTTAAAAATGATGATATTCTAAGCTCACCAAGGGTCCCATAGATGACTAACCTTGCTGTGTGCATCATTGAAACAACCCTTCTTCATCTATATGCAGAAAAAATGTTAATAAGGTGAAAAATGAATATAAGACAAATATTGTGTGAATACTGTAGAGAATGGAGGAAATTCACTGAGAGATATTTTGTAGCCCTCAATTAGCCGAAACAGGTCATGACCAGGCAAGTGTACTTGAATGACAATCACAAGAGGAAACATACTAAAGTCAACAGAGCCAAACAGATCTGCAGCAAAATGATAAAGGTTTAATTAAGCTTCAAGAATGAATTAAACTTTTGCAATCTCATTTTGTGACCTTAAGGCGCTTCTGTTCTGGTTGTGTGAGATATAGAATGTTGAGTTCTCTGTTGTATGTGATTGGCTTTTCAGAATGTATCACACCTTGTGAAAAGATAATAGGCAGAATGTGTTACAATATCAAGATTAAAAATCTCAGAAATAATAGAGGTACCTTGTTTTAATTACAAATTTTCTGACTTAATTATTGTAGAGGTTTTGTCTCCTTAAGGGTAGCTTAGTCCACATATCAGATATTATTGAAGTTGTTTAAGCTGTCTGTATATGTGTGCCTGCTGATACAAGAAGGATGTACCGGCAGTGGCGGAACTACCATTGGTGCAGCAGTTGCAGTGCACTGGGGCCCATGTAGATAATGGGGCCCACTGCATGGCAGATGCAAAGGAATAGGGCCCTGGTTCCCTCCTCCCTGCACTGGGGCCCACAGCTCGCTAGTTCCGACTGTGTGCCGGACTAGGCACACATGACCATTCTGGCAGCACAGTGGCTTAGTGGTTAACACTTCTGCCTCACAGCACTGGGGTCATGAGTTCACTTCCTGACCATGGCCTTATCTGTGTGGAGTTTGTATGTTCTCCCTGTGTTTGCGTGGGTTTCCTCCGGGTGCTCAGGTTTCCTCCCACACTCCAAAAACATACTGGTGGGTTAATTGGTTGCTAACAAATTGCCCTTAGTCTCTCTCTGTCTGTGTGTGTGTGTGTATGCTAGGGAATTTAGACTGTAAGCTCCAATGGGGCAGGGACTGATGTGAATGAGTTCTCTGTACAGCACTGCGGAATTTGTGCCGCTATATAAATAAATGGTGATGATGATGATGATGATGATTATCTGTATAGCAGGAGTCAGGGCAGCCATACAGTCAGGTGAAGGTATTCACTCAAACAGTGCACAGATCTGCCTGGGCTGGCATTGCATAGGAGTAATGTTTAGGGGGGATTATCACATGATCATGGGGGCCCTATGGAAGACTCACCCACCAATATACGTCAGATTTGTGTGTAACATTCAAATCCAAAAAAATTATATTGTTTTGAAGTAGAGTGAGTTGAAAGAAATAAAACATAAACTGAAGCAGTGTGGATTGGAAAAGTGTGGGTACAGATGGGTATACACTATAGAAAATTTCTCCTGATGCGATATTATTAACGATTTTACCAATGACTGAAAGTCCCGATCAGCAGCCGATTCATTTGTACACACTATACATGTTTTACAAGATTTACCATCAGATCTGTGCTCTTCATCCATCATAACCATTAGCTGAAAAGAATGTGACTCTGCACAATCCATAGAGATCTATGGACTCTGCCGGTCCTGAGTGCATACACACTGCAGAATCTTTAACCGACATTTTTAAACCGGTTATAAAATCAAATCGAATGGTGCGATGTGCTTTGGAACGATAATCATTGATCGTGGAAGCGTACACACTGTGATATCGTGCAGAACGCTTATTTATCGTCTAATTGACCTGATAGTCGGGTGGAAAACCTGTAGTGTGTACCACACCTTAGTTGTAGGAAAGTAAAATAATTTTTAAGTAAAGAGTTCTATTGCAAGTGTTGAATTCATGGCAAAGCATGCTCATCCTTTCACTAAACTTTATTGACATCATTGAGGAACAAAGTGGAAAAAATGAGTAATAATCAAAAGTAATGTAAAAGGTGATCCTCTGACTTATTCAGCAAATCAAACTGAGTCACATAAATGGTCTGGGTATGTCCATTAAGTGCATCAAATGACAACCAAGTGGATGAGTGCAAAAATGATTTTTTTTCCCAAGAAAAATGGTGCTGATTGCTTTTACTAACCTACATGTTGAAAAATTCAGCTCTATTGATGCCACAGCCAAAAGTGTAAAGCATAGCAGCAGGAAGTGGAAAACTCATTGGAAATGTGTTCTACTACACGCTTCAATCTATTGACTACATCCTATATTCAATATTTTTACTTCTTTTTATGTTATGGATTTATTTCTGTGTAGATGTCTTTGTGTATGCTAATACACTCTTGGCTTTCAGCTTGTGTTTTTTGTAATCAATTTACTGAATATTTTGCCATTAAACCCCCTTGTGTTATAGTGTGCATGTACACATATCCGGCATTAGTCATTAAGGAGAGCAAGGCAAAAAATAGAGTAAATTTGTTCCTGGACAAACCATGTTAAAATGCATGGGGCGCAAATTAGTTTATTAATTTGCATAAAAGTTAAATACCGGCTGCTTTTTCATGTAGTACACACATACTTGATAACATTATTTTTACACTGAAACTTAAAGTTGATCTAGGGCATGCCCTACCCCAAATATAAATCTGCCATCACATTTTACATTTACCCCCCCCCCCCTCAAATGCAACATGGTTTTGCCAAGGTGCAATGTTACTCCTTGTTTTTGCTTTACTCTCCTTAATGACTCATAGCCATCACTTTTAACTTTTGCTTAAGCCTTGTACTTAATGTTCTTAGATCACTGTTACACAATATATGTCCTCATCCCTTACTTTTTATATCTCAGACTAGATGCCCAGCATTATACAGATTTATGCTGATTGTTTTCATATCAAAACACTAGCAGATCAGACAGTATTATACTCACATCAACTTGAAATATTTTTGAAGTACTGTGAAAAAAAACCTACTTGATTGTACTAGGAAAATGTACTCCTTTGTTCCAGCATTATAAATCTGCATGTAAGAATTGTGAATGATCAAGGAAAATAGTATACATAATTAAATAAAACACCCAGCAGAAACTCAGGATGCACTACACCTAAATCTGACAGCTTATTGTAGGCTCAATGCCATCATTTTAATATTTAATGTGTTTAGGAGGTAATATGTTCATATCTCTGAAAGGTTCCCTAAAGTTTTCTTACTTCATAACAATTCAAATTTGCAGTGTTCATATTTTATGTTAGCTACTTTTATCACCAGATATGTTTTCTTAATATTAAAATTTATAAATTCCATAATGTTACTTTACTTTTCAATAACACTACCTTGCTTTAACGCCAGTTTTGCTCCACGTTGTAAGCTATCATTTTAAACTGTCCTTCGTTTGTGGACATTTTTTCTTTATAATTAAATAAAATGTAATGGTCCCATGGGGTTTACTCCAAGACCTGGGTTTGGGAAAAGATCAGTTGGCTTTTTTTATTTTTTTTTTATTTGGTATATTTTTGTTTGATGGGAAACAGGGAAAGTTGGGAGCTTTTGGACCAGCAGGGTGTATGGAGTGGGGAAGAAAAATATATAAAATATTAATTGATCCTAGCTGAAACCATTGGTTAGGTACATTATCTAATAGGGTTTAGCTAACAGTGCATATAGTAGCTATAAAAAGTACTCACCACCTTTGACATTATTCACATTTTAGTTTCTTACATCAAGTATCACATATCGCCCCAACACAAGGGGTACAATACTCTCACCTGCCAAATGTAGGGATCCCCCGTCGGTGCCGAGCGCAGAGTTCGTCCGATGGTGGTGGCCATCTTGATTCCGGGTCTGCACATGCGCAGTCCCGTCCTGTCAGATAGAACTCCTCCTCTCTACTCCCATTCGTCCACCCTGTCATCACCTCACTATTTAAGACACCTGGGCCAACACCCAGTTGCCTGTTCTTTGTTTGTCTACCCTGACTGTGTGAAGACTTGGCTCCCTGGCTCTAGCTTACCTGTTCCTGTATCTTTGCATGACTGACTGAGCCCTGCTTATTCCTGGATATAAACTCACAGAGTTACCATCATTTTCAGCAGCTCAGCTCAGCTCTGCTCATTCCTGGATATCATCTCACAGAGTTACCATCATTTCCAGCAGCTCAGCTCAGCTCTGCTCATTCCTGGATATCAACTCACAGAGATACCATCATTTCGAGCAGCTCAACTCAGCTCTGCTTATTCTTGGATATCAACTCACAGAGTTAAAATCATTTCCAGCAGCTCACCTCAGCTCTGCTTATTCCTGGATATCAACTCACAGAGTTACCATCACTTCCAGCACCTCAACTAAGCTGCTCATTCCTGGATATCAACTCACATAGTTGCCATTCTCTCCAGCACTTCAGCTCAGCTGCACCTGTGTGTCTAATCTACAGTTCTCAGCTCAAAGCTCCCTTACCTGTTCCTGTATTTCTGCATGTCTGACTCAGCTCTGCTTATTCCCGGATATCAGCTCACAGACTTTACCACCCTTTCCAGCATCTCATCTCTGCTGTTCAGTGTGTCTAACCTACAGATCTCAGCACACAGAGCTCTCCTACCGGATCCTGTGTTTCTGCACGTCTGTCTCAGCTCTACTCCGGTCTGGATATCATCTCACAGAGCCTACCATCCTTCCCAGCATCTCAGCCTGCTGTTCAGTGTGACTATTTACATGATCTCTGCTCACTGAGACCCCTACCTGTACCTGTATTTCTGCATGACAAACCCAGGAACCATATTCCCTGCCGTGAACCGTGACATCAAGGAGTCAAAATGGATTTATTAGGGCAAATTTACCACTGATCAACACAACATAATCCGGAATGTAATCTGGGATAAACTCTGAATCTTTTTGCTAAATTATGACAAAGAACAAAAGATAATTGTTAACCTAAGTATTCAACCTCCTTGCTTTAATGCTTGGTAGAAGCAGCTTTAGCTGCATTTACAGCTGTGAGTCTATTTGGGTAAATAAGTACTAGCTTTTCAAATTTGGAAACTGAAATTTAGCCCATTGCTCTTTGCAATATTGATCAAGTTCCATCAGGCTGCATGTATACCTCCCAACCATCCCAATTTAGATGTGACAGTCCCTATTTGAGGGCTTTTTTGTTTTCTTTTTTTCTATTAGAATCTGGGCCACTGGTATTTATTTGGCACCTGGAAAAAAAGGAACATTTGTATTTTAAATCACAACATGATGACATTTTGTAAACATGTCTCTGCTCTATGGGTGTAGTTTATCCCCACATATTTTTAGCTCAGCAGAGTTTAGAGTAGAGATGCTCACTGACCCCTGTGTTTTGGTTTTGGTTTTGGTTTTGGATCTGGATTACCTTCGTGTTTTGGTTTTGGTTTTGCAAAACCGCCCTTGCGTCTTTTGGTTTTGGTTTTGTTTGGTTTTGTTTTGCAATTTGTTAAAAAAATTACATTTATTTGTGCTAAAATAACATAATTTAAGTATTATTTTGTAGCTACATTATTATTAACCTCACTAACACTAATTTCCAGTCCTTTTTTATTCAATTTTGACCACCTCCTATGTCACAATATGATTTTCATGCACTTGAAAAGAAAAATTGCTGCAGTTCTTGCCAGTGATAACAAAAAGGCCATTGTCATGCCTGGGCATAAGACCAAAAATCCACCTCTTAAGTGTGGAATTATTTTTACAGAAATCCTGGCAAGTTTTGTCTATCCATTTGTAGCGATTTTAAAGTCACACTCAGTAGAGGTAGGGACCTTAACCATTTGGGATCCTCATCCATGTTTCGTCATTTTTCAGCGAGCTCTTGGAAAACTGTTGGGAAAATCAGAAACTTAGGTTAAAAAAAATAACAACAAGCAGTCCAGCATAATCTACCTCCCTTCTCTCATCTACATCCCAGCACCTGCAATCTTCCCCCCCAACATCTTCATAATCAATATCCCCTGAACCAACAATTGGCAGTTAAACAATCCTTTGCAAGAGGAAGCAAGAATGAAACCTGTCACCCAGTCGCAAAGTGGATCACAGACGCCCTGGGTACTATGCTAGTGTTAGATCTGTGTCCAATGTCCACTATTAATACAGTTGGTTTAAGACATTTAATTGAGATGTTCTGTCCCTGTTAGCAAATGTCATCACTATACCATTTTACTGGAAAAGCTAATTCTCTCCTGTACCGGAAAGTTCCTAAAAATTTAATTATTTGGCGACAAAATGGCATTCTACCCACTGTACACTTAACCACAGATATGTGGACAAGCGCAACTGGGCAAACTAAAGATTATATGACTGTGAAAGCCCACTGGGTTGGTCATTCACCTTCCCCAACATGGACAGCAGCAGCATGTACCCAGGTACGTCACATTTTCGAGAAGTAGGCTACTCTGTGTATAAGCGGCTTCAGTAAGAGGCATACAGCTGACAATCTGTTCCAAAAACTAAGGGATGTCATTAAAAGATGACTAATCCTGCTTGGACTCTCCTGAGGATATGTCATTTCTGATTACGACCCCAATATTGGTCAAGCATTACAGCGGGGTTGAATTCCATCACATTTCCTGTTTTGCACACACTATCAACTTGGTGTTACAGAACTTTTTAAAAAAGACATGCAGGAAATGCTGTTTGTGTCCAGAAACATTTAGGGTCAATTTCTGGTTTCTGCAACAGCATGTAGGAGAATGCAGCAGCTGCAAGAAAACTAGCATTTGAGGGGAATATACTTTAGTCCAGCGAAGAAGTTACCTGTGAAGAAAGTGCAGACACGGTTAGCTTGAGTCAAGTGATTGCCTTAAGAATACATTTTGAAAAGGTGCTACAGAAAATTATAGTGTGAAATAAAACAAAGTAAATGTGCTAACTATATTTTAATTGTAGATTAAATACTTAATTTTCTTCGCAAGGATCCAAGACTTATCAACATCTTATTTGGACGTCTTCTCCTTCAGTTTCTCTGGCAACTGCTTGTTGTAGAAAAAAATGCTTTCCCAAGACACCCAGTGGTGATGCAGATAAGTCCGCACAACATTTTGATATTTGCTCTGCTGTAAAAGAATTGCCCAAAAATCGTGACAGCTCTGCCCTAAAATCAACTAGTAATTCCATTTGGAAGGCCATTATCGGCAATTACATCATACTACACAGACTTGTATGATGGTGGGATGAATAAGTATTGTTTGAGAAAGATTATCACTAAACCCTGCCACCTCTCCTGTTTCGGAGTGAGCTATGGTACAATAAAATGTAACTGCAGATTTAGACCAAGACTGTCAGCCCTATTATTTCTATTTCAGCAATTACAATTAGCAATGGAGCTCTTCTCTTTGGGTGTTACCAATATAACGCAGTACAATTTGCCTGAAAATTCTACAGACAAGCCTGCTTGTCCTACTCTCGATCAATGACTCTCAATTGAGCACTCGTCTTTGGGTGTAGATCACACCCAAACATTATTAGTGCAAATTAGGAAAAATACAGTTTAATCCCTGATAGGCCCTCCACCATCCTTTGCATGTTATTAGTAGGATTGGTTGGAGTTATGGTCAAGGTCACACATTTTTTTGACAAATCCTTCAAACCAGCCCAAATGTTAAACTGTTGTGGTCTGCCACCTGCGTCATCCCTGCTTGTGTTTGGAAAGTGCAAATTGGTGCCAGAACCTCACGTGCCAGAACTGCTGCCACTGGTGCCACACTGCTGCCTCTGGTGCAGGACTTACACAATCAACTGCATCATCATCAGCGCCCTCGTCGGATACCCAAATCTCCCCCACATCCTCTTCTAAAGACAAAGTGTCATCATCACTTGGTGTATCACCGGCTACACTCGGGCTGTTCAGGCACACATCAGCAGAATTGCTGAAAGGGCCCCTCTTTATGGGTACACTAACAGAATGCTCACGATTAGACATCTCCCACTGTTGGATGGACTCTCCACAGGGATTGGTGTCATTTGTGATTCAGAGCAAACATTATCCTCTAATGCCTTTCTGTTCACCACTTGTAGGCTCGGTAACATTTTTTGATCTGCCACTAATAGACAAAGGTGAAGGCCTCATTCTCTCTTTTCCACTGCGTGTACAGAATGTCATGCTGGCATTTTTTTTTTATCGGCACTTAACTTTTCTTCAGTTACACTTCTTTTGCGCTTCAACACGGTAAAAAAAATTTTGGTGTGTGTTTTTTTGACTGCTTTCAAAAGATTGTGTAGTTTGACATCGCCTCTCCCAGATGACATACTGGGAACACTACCATCAGGACTGGTGACAGAACCTGGTTGCTGATTCTGCTTATATGTGGACTGCTTAGAATCCATTATGAGCCCAATGCACTTGTAGGGCTATAAATTGTTTTAGATACTGCTGACAAATATGACTTTTGACAGCCAGAAATATTAATGCAAAAGAATGGGGGACACCCCAAAGCACTTGTAGTGCCAAATATTGAAAAAAAAGACTCCTCTATCCTCCTCTCTTCTCTATCAATTGTTATCAGAATTGTAATCAGAATTGTAATCAGAATTGTATTCTCTGTCCCTGCTCTAATCAGCCTGTGACTACCCTGCTCTCTCCCTCTGTCAAATGGCGATGGATTGCTGTGGAGGCAGGTATTTATAATTTTCAAGTATCGCGAGAACCGGGCCCAGAGATCCGACGACATGACAATGACATTCGGCCTCGATTTGGAATCCGAGCGGGCGGGAGAGTAACGAGCCTACTCGGCTCGATACTCGGATAGGCAAAGTTCAGGTGGGTTCGGTTCTCGGGGAACCGAGCCCGCCCATCTCTAGTTTAGAGGTGCTACATGTGAACACAGTACTAGCCAGGGAACTGCATTCTGGAGGCATAATCAGATATATTGGGGATGGTTGCTGTATTTAAGGGCAAACACTTATTAGGCCTAGAAGTCAGACACCTGTAGAGTAGTTAACTTAGGCCAATGCAAAGACATAATAAAGGATTTTTTAGACATACATGTTTATGCTGCAAAAAGGTAATTAATAAAATTCTAGATTTTATTAATCAAGATACTTACATTCTTTTTCAGGGACATAGGATTGGTTCCCTGTCTGCTCCACTAGGGCCTCCTTGGCCTTCTCTACCTGGGCCTCCTAGTCCTTCCCCCTGGATTATAACCAGGGTGCTCCCAGGACTTGACCAGATCTTCCTAAAGGGTCTCCTTCTCTGTGGCTGGGGGAAAGGCTTGGCCAAAGGCCTACTCCTCCTCAATGGGTGGGGAAAAGCACTGGGGAACGGGCTACTCCACCTTATGGGGTAGGGAAAGGGCTTGGGAGAAAACCTCCTCCTCAGCCTCTTCCTGAGCCTTCTCCCTGGCCTCCTGCTGACAGCGGAGGCTGCATCAGTGGCAGCAGAATTCTGTTGCAAGAAATATGACCTTAGTTTTTTAATAACTGTCATCTCTCTCTCCCACATACATACAAACCTAGGTATAATGTTAGGTTTTAATGTTAATTATCAAATACCATACATGGACCATTACTCCATCATTGGAAACATAAAAAACATCTACACCACTTGCATTTGGACTTAACCTTGAAAGTTTAGGAATAGTTTAAACTTTAAAAAGTGAACATAATCATATCCTGATACTGAAACATCACTATTACATAGCCGGCCTTGTACAGTAATTTGTCCAATGAAGCATATTGCAAGCCACATTATTAGATACAATGCTTTCTCTTCTACACTGGGATATAACTTTATCTGTAATCAGTTTATTCACATTTATAATTTAAAATGTGAACTTATGCCTTTCAATTTCACCATTAATATCAGATTGGAGCTGGGGTTGCCTTCTCCTTAAGGTCGTTCCAGCTGTGCTGGAGCTACAATATGCAGTCAAACCTTCACCTTAGACATAGCTTCTCAGCCCTATAGGCAGCATTCTTTTGCTTTTGGAAGTATACCGAGCTGCAGGACTCAAACAACGGTCCATTGTACTGGCAAGCACCAGCAGCTCGCCTTGAGTGAAGCTTGCTGCCCTCATGTTTGCAAGTGAATGACTGTTTTCAACATTCTCTTCACTGATTGGCTCTCAGATCATGCGTGAGCATAGGTACGTCAGTGGCAAGTCCCATTTATACCATATCTAAAATGGCTGATTTCCTCTCACTTGTCCTTAATGGAGAATTTCATTCATTTTCAGTCATTCATTTAATCACAATACTGGGCTGTTCTCCAGGCATATTATATACCTAAGGTACCCGTTGACTTTTCTTCCTAGCGTGGTATTCCCGGAACTTTATACTTACCTGTTGGTCTATAGGATGGATGCATAGAGTCATCGGTATACTATATGTACAAAGCTGTGGTGTTTGTTTTTCAATGATACTTTTAGGAGTCTACAAACTACATTCTTCCATCTTTTGTCTTGGACCTTATGTTTTTAATATACGACTTTCCGAATAGACTGTCTTGTAGAAGATTTCTTCGGTATTTTGGATGTCTGCAGATTAACTTTTTGTTTTCTGGTGTTTTTTATTTTTTTGAGCACTAAGGAATATGTACAAGTAATATGATTTAATAGCTCTACCTTTGCAAGATTGATGTTTATAAATATTGACAATTTTATCCCTATTTGGTTCTTGTCTCAGCACATGCTATAGCGCCGGGTAGTTTGTTCTTGTAATACTTTGTATTTCTTATTAGGGGAGAGAGAGAGGATTAGGGATCTCCTCTCTCTCTCCCCTAATTTTGGCAGCTTAACACACGGAGAGCGTATTCAGGTCCTAAGATATGTATGGTGCTTAGTTTTATATTACTCGTCATTTCACCAGCAAAAATCCAGTATCAGCGGCTAAGCGATCGCACACTACAATCACTAGTTTTGATTATTATAAGATTGATACTCTAAAATACTGTATGCAGCACATGTTAATAGGTTGGCTTAAACTGGATTTAGGCTCCCAAGGCAAGACACGCCCACGTCAGGTGCCGTCCCTGCTGTTCCCCTGTCATACGGGGACAGACACCTGTTCCCTCTGGCCGGAGCGCTCTGTTGTCTAGCAACATATGCGCTGCGTCTTCCGCCGGAGCTCCCTGTTGGGTGCATGCCTAGCAATGGGACGCTACCTCTGCACATAGCGTGCCTCTCTCTGGCTCCTCCAATCTCTTCCAGCCTGCCCCTATTTAAACCTGACTCTGGCGCCATTAGGATGCCAGAGTAACAGGTTTCTGTCTCCATCATATTAGTGGTGTTTTCCTGTTGTGACCCGGCTCCCCTGACCATTCTCCAGTGTATCCGCTCTCCTGTTGTGACCCGGCTTGTCGACCATTCTCCTATCTGCCTGTCCCACATTGTACCTGCAACCTTGGCTTGTTTGACTACCCTTCTGGATTTTCCTTTGTACCTTCCATTCCCGATTGGCTTGACCCGGACCAACTGACCCTACTACCACTACACCGGCAACTGGCTAGTAGGACCGCGACCTGCGTGCCCTGTATCAGCGGCTAAGCGATCGCACACTACAATCACTAGTTTTGATTATTATAAGATTGATACTCTAAAATACTGTATGCAGCACATGTTAATAGGTTGGCTTAAACTGGATTTAGGCGGTTCCCAAGGCAAGACACGCACACGTCAGGTGCCGTCCCTGCTGTTCCCCTGTCATACGGGGACAGACACCTGCTCCCTCTGGCCGGAGCGCTCTGTTGTCTAGCAACATATGCGCTGCGTCTTCCGCCGGAGCTCCCTGTTGGGTGCATGCCTAGCAATGGGACGCTACCTCTGCACATAGCGTGCCTCTCTCTGGCTCCTCCAATCTCTTCCAGCCTGCCCCTATTTAAACCTGACTCTGGCGCCATTAGGATGCCAGAGTAACAGGTTTCTGTCTCCATTATATTAGTGGTGTTTTCCTGTTGTGACCCGGCTCCCCTGACCATTCTCCAGTGTATCCGCTCTCCTGTTGTGACCCGGCTTGTCGACCATCCTCCTATCTGCCTGTCCCACATTGTACCTGCAACCTTGGCTTGTTTGACTACCCTTCTGGATTTTCCTTTGTACCTTCCATTCCAGATTGGCTTGACCCGGACCAACTGACCTTACTACCACTACACCGGCAACTGGCTAGTAGGACCGCGACCTGCGTGCCCTGTGCAGCGAAGTCCAAACCTCCTTCCGGGGGTCCCTGGCGAACACCAGGGGTACGTTAGACTAGGCACCTGCTAGTTCAGTAGTGCTAATACCGGTTAGTGTTCTCCTTCATTCCAGTCCTCAACAAGGCCTAACAGCCTGACACACAGCTGTTTGGGTGAATTGCCCCCACCTTTGGAAGAAGCATTATTTGAACTGACCTATGACCTGCATTGTACTAGACTTACAAGATTGTACTGTCTTACACCCTAAACCAATGAAGAAAGATCTTAGTTTATGTTTGTGTACGTTGTGACATCATGACTCTTTTTTTGTTAACTCAAACTGTATAAAAAGCCACTGGACAGCATCATTCAGCCTCTTTTTGCTGGCACAGACTTCAGGATTGATGGCTTATTACTGGATCCAGAGCGCTGCGTAAAGTATTCAGTTATACTTTCTTGTACCTTGTTATACCTGCTTATACGTTATCAAAGTTTGCTGTAATTCTGTTATATTTTGCTATTAAATCTCTTTGTGCGTTGGAACCACATTAATTGCATTGGACAATAGTTATTGGTGAAATAGTAAGGACATTGCATATGATATATTTTTATGCAGCGTTGATCATATTATGCAATGTTGTACACAGAATATGTAATCATTTACATGAGTCCCTGCCCCATTACAGTTTAAAGTTTAAATTCCCTACCCCATACACAGACACACACATACAGTATATACCAAGGTTTTGTCAGAAGCCAATTAACCTACCAGTATTTTTTTGGACTGCGGCAGCAAACCCAGAGCCCCAGAGAAAACACACGCAAACATGTGGAGAAAATACAAACTCGACACATCAAGGACCCTTGTCAGAATCAAACCCATGACCATAGTGCTGTGAGGCTGCAATTCTAACCACAGTGCAACCATGCTGCTCTTTAAATCTCCACTTTAAAAGTCAAGCCACTGACTATTCTCTCAACTAAAATTGCTCATGGCTATCAATTGTATTACGT
This sequence comes from Mixophyes fleayi, assembly GCF_038048845.1. Classification (NCBI taxonomy): domain Eukaryota; kingdom Metazoa; phylum Chordata; class Amphibia; order Anura; family Limnodynastidae; genus Mixophyes; species Mixophyes fleayi. Next base: position 23,946,212 of record NC_134407.1, read on the forward strand.
TAATAATAATTTTATTATTAGTTGATATTATGATTTTTTTTTCTTACAACACCTTTTGCATTGTGTGCTGTTGGCATTTTGACACTAAAATAACTAATCCATAGTTTAATCCCCCTTGTATTTATTAAAAATTGAAGTAAAATACTGAATTTAATATCTATCTACACTGTGACTGTGAGCTAATGCACTGTTTGATGGTTAAAAACTATTAAAGCATAAATAAATAAAAAACAATTACTATGTTGACACTTCCAATGAAGTAATCGCGGTTGCTTTTTAGCTGAGTCTCTGTAGCTTACTATTAGGTTAGAAGCTGCAATAATACTGTAGAAATCTATTTTGCGATCCCTTTGGGTTTGACATATGGCAGCTAAGATAAATGAATTGTTGTGTATGATAGAAATTATTCGACCTGTCCTTTTATTACATATTTGTTATTGAAAATGTGTCACTTCTCATAGTCTTTAGCGCCTGTGTTCTTTCTATGGTACTTGTAGTGTCCAGCTATAAATAAGGCCCACTATATTGTATGTTATGCTAAATATTACAATGCATACGACATGAAAGCAGTAATGTATGCTTCATTCAAATAATTTTCTGTTTTAACTGGCGTAGAAAATAGCTTTGCAGTTTTCATACTGTTTTCTTTGCCAGGAAAAGTGCTCCAGCCCTAGCTAGGCAATAGAAGTTCCATGTCTAGACCAACCATAAGATGAACTCAGCACTGGTGAATTGCTGAAGCTATTCACCAATCAGAGTGCTGGAAGCTCTCTAGTGGGTTCGGCCTCTTTCTGGCACTTGCTCTCCAGGCTACCACAGGGATAGAAAGAGGGTGAGGGATCATAGGAATGATAAGTATACTACTGGGGGTTGTATTGTTTTGTCACCATAGATTTGTGGGTCTCCATTGTAAAGCCACCAAGGCCAAGGAGGTAAATTTATCAAGCTGCCGGTTTGAAAAGTAGAGATGTTGACTATAGCAACCAATCAGTTTCTACCTATCATTTTGTAGAATGTACTAAATAAATACTAGCTAGGATCTGATTGGTTGCTATAGGCAACATCTCCACTTTTCGAACCCGCCAGAAACTCGCAGCTTGATAAATGTACCCCTCGGGGTCTTCATTATGTTGTATGCACAGGCAACTTAATAAAGCATTGTCATGAGACCATGTAGTGACTTTTGTTGCTGCAATTAGTAGAACACTTAGAATCACATTAGTTATGTCTCCATACAAGAGTGTTAATAAGAGAGGGTCCAACATTATTTTTTATAAATTCAGTACTATAGATGAGTGAAACAATTTGGTAAATAAAGTTCAACTAGGAATTTTAATAATTCTCAATGTGGAGAATGAATTAATTAAAGTGGCACTATATATATTTTTTTAAATATTATTTTTGAATAGCAAATTTTGTGAAAGGCAAAGGCATGAAATAATGGAACAAATGTACTTTATAAATGACTTTATCAGCATTAAAGAAGTCCAACAAAACTTGCCAATAACTGGACTTCTGTCTCAATACTATAAATCACTCTGTGAATTTAACTGCAGGTGACATAGTCCCCTCTCTATTTAAAACAATAAGTTTTTCCAATATGTTAGTCAATATTTAGTATTGGTTATAAGCGTCTCTCTCCTCTGCACTGACCTAACCTATAAGACATTTAGAATTTTGCAAATATATAATCTCTATACTGCACATTGCATCATTGCCCATGTCTTATCTCGAGCCCCTTCATTTCTCTGTAGTACACAGCATTTTAAAAATGATTTACTCTGCTAAAATATGCTTGACGGCAATACATTCTCTGAAAGCTAAGCGTATGTTGCCAACCTATTTTATGCTTCTTTTATCCTTTGATATTTACTAGGACAAAATAGCATGTCTGTTTTGCAGTTCAGTTAAATTTTTATTAGAAGGTCTGCCTTGCTAACTTATGTTGAGACTTTGTGAATAACATTGTTTTTGCAGAAGCTATAACAATTATATTGTTGTAGAAGATTAGTATTTTATACATGTTGCAGGCAACAGCTCAACAATCAATTTCTGAAACAGTAAGAGTGATCTTTCCAACTTCAGCTGGGTTAGATTTATGAGCAGAGTTAATGCTATGCTATTTCACTATCTAGCATGTAGTTTCTGTAGAGCCGTATGCACCAATACCAGTGTTCCAATACTTCATCTTGTAAAACTTTAAAATGATAGTTTCGTAGTTTTTTAACACTTGGAGAAAATGAAAATGAACACAGTTGGACTATAAAATAGCAGAAGATAGCCTCAGCTATCACCAAACTGTCATTTGTCTCAGCGGTATTATTTTCCTCCAATTCAGATAGCACATCAATTATATTTTTGTCCTGAATTTCTTGTTATCTTATGCTACCATATAATGCTTCCCTATAGGTAGAGATGAGAAAAGTGTTTGTGCTATTTGAGTTCGACTGAGGTGCAAAGTTCTGGGTGTACAATTTTCAAGCTTTTGCTTTGTCATTCTACACTGTATTTTGAAATTTTGTATTCAGCTGAATTTATAGTCTACGGATAGAGCTGGGATGACAACGGTCAATTCATGGTGTCATAGTGTAGTTGGGGTAGGCCTGGGAACCAATATTTATAAATACTGTGGTGTGGAAACTGCACTTATGACTGGATGCCAAAGGATCCTGGGATGTGACACCATCTACACTGCCTGATTGTCTGTAAGGCATGTATGGCAGCACAGTGGCCTAGTGGTTAGCACTTCTGCCTCACAGCACTGGGGTCATGAGTTTGATTCCCGACTATGGCCTTATCATTGCGGTGTTTATATGTTCTCCTTGTGTTTGCGTGAGTTTCCTCTGGGTGCTCAGGTTTCTTCCCACACTACAAAAAACATACTGGTAGGTTAATTGGCTGCTATCAAAATTAACCCTAGTCTCTCTCTCTCTGTCTGTGTCTCTGTGTGTGTCTATATTAGGGAATTTAGACTGTAAGCTCCAATGGGGCAGGGACTGATGTGGATGAGTTCTCTGTACAGCGCTGCGGAATTAGTGGCGCTATATAAATAAATGATGATGATGATGTAAGAGTGGAAGTGATGGCCTTACTAGCCTAAACTTCTTTTGTTATGCTTCACACTGCAGGCACCCGGGTCCCCCTCCTCTACCTTGACTGCTGGTGGTAGCACACACTATGGTAACTCTGTGGAGTCTCCAGGCCTTACAGACTTATGAGCATCTCTATACGGTATGTCTTAAAGATGAATCCTTTGCTTCCATCGTCCATGTAGACACAGATTTTTATGCCACATAGATTTAGTGCTGCTAAAATTCCATGGCCAATAACTCGGCAAGTTCTATAGAGTCCACGTCAATGAGACTATTGGACAAAGGTGTTCTTGTAGATGGCCAATGTACTAGGTCGATGATGACTATAGAGGACATTACCAATCATTTTCCTATCCTGTAGGTGTTTGAAAGGAATGTCCATATATTCATTGTTCTTCCCTGTATGCTTTATTTCATCTTTCTTCTGAGACCATATGGGTTACAGGCTGTTCTTCATAAAGTACCTAAAAAGAAATACTGAAACACAAAAAAAAAAATATTACCTTAACTTTATTATGAAATGAAATATTTCACCACTGAAATGGTAAAATGTTAAGTTTATCATATTCACTTTAACCCTTTATTTTGCAAGCATTGGAAATTTCGAGGAAATTAAGTATATAAATGTATTAAGTAAATATGACTTCCTAAATTTTGTTACATGTTTCAAAAAATGTATCTTCATTATTCATAGAAAATACAGCATATAAGCCACATTGCCTGTACAGGAACTTCAGTGTTTTATAATGGAAAGCCCTGAAACAAAGACCTAAATTGTATTTACTGCATCTACAGTTGAATACCCTTTTTGTACAATATCAGCATCGGCCTTTAGACCTATGTTCAGATCGGTGGTTGTATCAAAAATCTGGTACTGGAACTGTTGCCTTCTTCACTATTATCATCATTATCACTATATATTTATTTATATAGCACCACTAATTCCGAAGCGCTGTACAGAGAACGCACTCACATCAGCCTCTGTCCCAATAGAGCTTACAGTCTAAATTCACTAACACACACACACAGACTAGGATCAATTTGACAGGAGCCAATTAACCTACTAGTATGTTTTTGGAGTGTGGGAGGAAACTGGAGCACCCGGAGGAAACCCACGCAAACATGGGGAGAACATACAAACTCCACACAGATAAGGCCATTGTTGGGAATCAAACTCATGACGCCAGTGCTGAGAGGCAGAAGTGCTAACCACTAAGCCACTGTGTGGCAATGGTGAACCCAAACATGGCCTACCAACCATCCTTTTCCCTGCAGCCATCAAGCCATTGGCAATATTTGTCCTAGAAAATGTGAGGATTATTTTTTTGTAAGCAGTCTCTCTCCGATAGACCAACCATGCATTAACAGTACACAAATCCAATACATATCCAAACAGTCGTAGGTACCAATGTTTATATTTTAGTGGTGCTCTGTAAAGTTCAATCATCATGCCAGCCAAGTCGACTCCAGCCATATGTTTATTGCACTGCGTGACAATTTAAGGGCTGAGCACATCAGTTTTCTTTTTTTTTTCTGCATTATTCTACCTCTCTACTGTAGACATTGGCTCAATACGACAGATTGAACTTTCTAGGCAGGCAACCCTATTGTCTACTCATCTTACAAGAACAAGACCGGATCTTCTGTACATTCAGAGGTCATAGCTGCCTCAATCCCATTCCTGAAGAGACTTCTCTTCTTCACGTGTACAGCTTTAGAGCCGAATCATCCGCAGTGTTGCAAGCAAACAAATGTTCTGTTTTTCTAGTAAATAACTAGCTCCAAGGTACAAATAATGTTGCAAAATAAACCCTTGAATTCAATTCACATGTTGTGTTATTGTCTTACATAATATTTGGACAACTTGTCTACCAATTCCAAAGAACTTCTCCTATACAGATAAATTGGAAACCATTCCTTTTCCAGTGTAGGGAAGAAAATCATATATTATTCCTGAAAATCGAGCTGCTACAAAAAGTTTGAAGCCCAGGTTTCTGTGGTTTGTTTTCAATGTATTGATGGTGATTGCCAAGTCTTGTGCACTTTTATTGCATAATCATTTCATCTATGCAGCAATTTCTTACCTCCAGAACAGGTCTAATCATGTACAGGCGGTCGTCTGATTCCTCTGCCAGATCACAGTTTGTAACATGTATAATCCTGTGCAGCTTTTAAAAGCGTTTCAAACTGAAAAAGTTTGAAACTTTTCCCCCCTTAGTTCCTTGTGCCCAATAATCACAATATGAGGTTATGCTAACAACTCCCATATACAACAGATATCTACAAAACTGCTCTACTCAACTTATGTTTGTGCTTATTTGCTCTGCTGTTTACTGCATAGAATATAAATTAGTCTCATTTACAATTGTGCTTACAAGATCAGATTTAAAGGTCCTTCTAAGATATTCCAGGGGTGTTACAATTGGTGGTGTATTTGCTGAATTTGTTAAGTCTTGTTTCACCAAATCAGATTGTCTGGATTCTTTCCTCTGTTGGTGCCTGTTATTGCTGACCACAGATGCTGCTAAAGTTATAGTGCTCGTGCTTGCAACCCCTGCACTATCAGATTCAGATTATGGTACCACCAGCAACCCCCTTATGGAAGGAACTTCTGGTGTATAATTGGGATCAAAATCACTATTGTCTTTGTTTTCTTGTTCCATAAAATGATGCAGGGTCTATACCAACTATGATCCTGTAAATGACAATTTGTCATTTATATAATAAATATAATTAATAAATATATATAATTAAATACATAATTTATATTATTTATATACATTATATAACCTATAAACTAAACAGGTTCAGTTACAGGCAACGATGCCTACAATGAATGTGCATATTAGATAGCATTCATATACTTTTAAAAAAAATTATAGCAACTCAACTGACATACAAACTCACCTAAAAACTATTTAGCTGGATTGCTTGGAAATGTTCTTATTTTCTGAGAGCCAAAACACAAACAGAAACTGACTAATGGAAGCCTCTCTTAAGCATGATATAGCGCTGTGTTCATGCACAATCCAGTAATGAATATTGGAATTTCTAAAACAACTGACTACTGTAAACACACATTTAGATGTTTCTTGAGAGCACCTCTGCCAAGGAAAGGATACAAATTTACAAACGTTATTACATAAAAGTAATGCATAGTTCAGGTTACTTGAGTACAATATTACAAAATAAAGTTTTAAGGTAATAGGTAATATTTACTTTCAGATTTAGCTTATAATGTCGTTGAGCGAAGTTGTAAAATGAGAACATTGTACATGAAACTTGTGATCTAAGTTCTATAGTTAATCTCCTTGCTATATCTCAGAAAATCTAAGAGAGAAAAGATCATTTATGAAATACAAATGTACAGTTCTGAAGAACATTTCACTTTGCAAAAATGCACCTATATTCACCTTTCTCCTTGTGACTGCTTACAGGTCCAGGTGTAAATGCACATTGTGTAAGGAGAAACAAAATTACTTCCAAAAGTCCACACTAGTCAGCTAAGCTGCTCTCATCTGAAGGTGAAGATTTGTGCATTAATTATAAAAACAGCCACATATACATGATAAAATAAATCATTTGTGTCAAGACCCTGCATCGTTTGAACTTTTATAAATGACCTCCTGTGCCCTAATGTGAATTGAGAACCACCTGGTAATACTGACTAAGGGTCAAATCATTATAATGTGCCTGTAAGGAAAGAATTAGACTTCCACAGGGAAACTTAAATTTTGTTGTGGTCACTACAAGAGTCTTCTTATACGTTTATGCAATTACGTTACTAAGTATTTCAGTGTTTCAAGGTCAGAACATAATTTCCTAAAGATAACAAAAAAATGTTGGAATTCAGGTCACAATGTTTTTGTTTGTTTGTTTTTTATGTTGTATATTTCCTCAATTTGATAATTTTATCAAAAACTTTTGTTTGAACCAGCAATTAAATATTTATCAATTGATTGGTAAATTGATGCACAGTATTTAAACATATTGGTTGAATATAATGAGGCTTCAAGCAAACAGCGTTTCTCTAGTTTCAGCTTCCTCGTCGGATATTTCTTCTTTCAAAAGAGTTTATTATGTGTGTGCAGCCAATTTCCATTTCATTAAATTGTAGTGAATCATTGTTTGATGACATCTGTGCAATTTGGCCCACCAGATATGTGGCCAAATTACGAATAGATTGTATCAGATGTCAGTGATCGAAGCCAGTTGGATTGTATGGTCAGCCGAAATGGAAAAGATATTCTCAAGCTTTTTGTGTTGTTAAATTGTTTCTCAACATCTCACTACCAAATTCCTGTTCGTATTACAAATAATATGCAACATTTTATAAGGATTTTCAGGGGATGATGTGCTATTTTATTTAGATGAAAACCTGAATGCAATACTAAATATCGAGCAGATCTAGGAGTATTGGAAGTCTGAGAGTTCCTAGTTGCACACAACAATACGAAGCCACTATATTGAACCAAGGAATTAAGCTCCATGTACTTGTCAATTAATATGTTAAACTATGGACAAATGCTTTGTATTGAAACTCTCCCTTTCCTATATTACTTTTTATGGATTGGGAGAGACCATATGATGGACATTTAATAAAGTATCTAATTGCAAGATTCTGGTCAGATGGGGCAAGAATCCATCTGTTCCATAAGATGATCCATGACTGCTCAACTAGATTATTGAACGGCTTCAGAGAACCTGGCACAACAGCACTGATAAGATTATTTGTGTTGTTAATATGATATTACTGGAAATATGTCTTGACTTGTTGCCAGGTCCCTTCCAAGAAAATTATTGGCTTAACATCCCACCTGCACTGGTTCAAGGCTATAGACGTCAAAAGCAATTAAATGCAATAATGAAAAAGCAACATGGAATGGTAAAAGTTTAATATTCATGAAAGAGGCTGCCTACATATATATATATATATATATATATATATATATATATGTTAACCCGTGCATGATACTCATGCATTCTAGTCAAATCAAGCTACTTAAGGTGTTAAAAAGGTTCTTGTCATGCATTTGGGCCTAGCCCAGGCCTCCTCAGGGGAAGAGCGTTACTTCCCGACGCAAGCGCCCTTTTTTAACGTGGTTTTGTCCACATGTCACCACCTCATCATTTTTCTCCATCACCTCATCCTTCATCTTCATCGCCACATCCTTCATCAAGCTACTTAAGGTGTTAAAAACTCCCCACTGTCATCCCCGGCAACCACCAACCACTCCCAACTGTCACTTCTCCTTCAAGAAATATATAGGTCAGTGTATAACTCTGCCCAGCAGGTGGCGCTGCAGCTTGGATTTTTTTTTTTCACACACGCCACTAGGCATTTATATAGTAGATATATATATGTATACATATCTATATTTATATTTATTAGTTATGCTGGCAGGCATTAAAAAAAAAAAGGTTGGCCATTGCCCCTGCAATCCTGACAACCGTAGATGTGACTCTTTATGGTCATTTCTTAGGCCAGCAAATCCAGGCCTGAGGAATTACCACTTTTGGGCGAAAGCATTAAGGAGAGTAGAGCTCTCATTTAAGTAAGGATGATAGATTCTCTTTTATTGCTATGCAATGGTTTTTTTAAAAAAAAAATTGTAACAGTACCATGATTGCTTTACTTGCAAAATAAAACTCGCATGCAGACTTAGAGATTGGTACTGTATGTCAGCGCACTGCAGGAGTAATCAGCCCGTGAGAAACAGATGTAGAGACTCCCACACAGATTGCATTTCTGAACTGCAATATCTTTTTCTCCCATACAAAAAGCATTATACAATCAAAAGGCTATACAATTTAAATGCAAATCCTCTTCATGTACAGGTGGGTACTAAACTTTAGAACATAACAAGAGGATGGTATATTTTAACTAAAAAAGGCATGTAAATATTAACCTGGTCAATACAGTGCTTCCTCAATACTGCCATTTTAGTGGAAATAAAATGAGAACATGTTACTGCTTTTCTTGCCTTTCAAACATTTCTTCAGGTCTTTGGAACACAATATGCATTCCAATCCTTGTACTTCCGATACAGTTATGGCCTGTTGCTAGGTGGAATGCGTAGGATCTGGTACATTCCAGGGATGATGAAGTCCGTAAAAAATTAGGGCAAAACGCGTTGAATAAAGAATATACAGGACATTAAAATAAGTTGACTCCCAATGCAATTGGAAACTTTTTGCTTACAAAAGGAAGGGCAGGAACAAGGCTCTTTGTCAAAACATAGATACACACAGGGCTCTCTAAATAAATGTCAGATTAATTCATTCAGGTTACAACAAACTTCAAGGACATTTTCATGACCACTACACAAAATACAATGCATACAAGTTACTATTATCAAATGGCAACGCTGTTCTGGAGATCACTATGAAGAGCAGACCCCCCATATGTCTGGTGGTGTTACAGGGCAGATCCTTAAAATCTCAATGTAAACCCCACCAAATCTCTAGTGGATTTACTATACAGACCCTAGATCTATAGTGGCTTTATAATGCATGCCCCAAGCATCAGATGAGGTTTGAAAATAATATATATTTTTTTTTTTTTAGTATATGGAATGTGACTGATTTCTTTTCTTTTCCTTTTATGCATATGGTATTCTTATACTTATGGTGTAGCACAATCACAATTTTTTTTTTAGCCTGTGCCAATTATAGCGATATCCACGATCCTTAGTGACAGCACCTGAACCATAGTAGCATTTATTTTTCACATATATTTAATACATATAGCACTATAATGATTTATCTTTAGTGACCAGTGGTATTTGCAGACATTATTTTACATCTTTGTTTGCAACACTGATACTCTGAAGCATTTCTCATCATCAGATGAAGTTTGACTTTTCCAGGCTGTTGCCATAACTAGTAGACAGCTCCCAGCACTCTGATTGGTCCATAGGCTTCAATGAGCTCTTAATTGAGTCTGAATTTATTGTAAATTCTATTATACGGGTTAACAACAACGTGTGTATTTATGTGGGATTCTGGATCATAGACTGTACTAATTAGTTCTAATAGAAAAAATAGATTTGAAGTTTGGATCTACCATAGCATACAAGGAGTGTAATAGACATAGAGAAAGATAATATTCCATTGTTAGCATATAATGGGTGAAACACAATTGACAATTCTACTATTTGGACATTATAAAAAATATTAAATTGCATAAATATAAAAAAAATCATGAAAACATTCATTGTACAACAAATATTCAAAAAAGTAGGAGACAAGATGGAAAAGAAATGTGAAATAGTGGGGCAAATATAATCCACTTCCCCTTATGTGGTTTCCACTCACATAAATTAGGAGAATTAGAAGAATGTGGGCTTTGTAATCAAATCAATCTCCTCTTCACACAGTGCTGGTCTGCAGATATTACAACTTCTTCCGTTTCTTATCTTGAAGGACTTCACTGTTTTCTTTGAGTTCTTCCTGGTCACTATCCCTTTAAATCAATCCTCAGAGAAGAGAAAAACAGAGAAGCAGGACGCAATTCCTGGTGCATCACCCTTTTATTATTAAATACAAAATAGGGTTATTGCACTTACACACAATATTAAAAACATTCATTAAAATCCACAACAAAAGGTCCTGCGAGTGTCCATTCCAGACAATGTGTGTTTTCAAAGACTTTGAGTACATTGTGATTAAAATGATTATCTACATTTGTCAAAAAATATTTCTGATTAAATGGAAAGTGAACAGGTTTTGAGTTATTTTTATCATTAGAGAAAAGTTAATTAAAAATGCAATGAACTACAGCAGACACTAAGAAAGTACTAGAATACTATGTGTTCAGAGGAGGGAGTGTATAGTGCAGTGGAACATTACATTGATGTAGCTGGGTTATATGTTTGCAAAACAAGTTTGAGAGTTAATTTGTAGTATGTTTATAAAACACTGTTATGTCACAATTCTGGAATGCAATTAAACACTAAGGGCCTAAGGACTTGAGCGCAACGCCAAATTCATCAAGGCCCGCACGCTGAGCGCAACGCCAAATTCATCAAGGCCCGCACACTGAGCGCAGCGCCAAATTCATCAAGGCCTGCACACTGAGCTCAGCGTCAAATTCATCAAGGAACACACACTGAGCGTAATGTTGAATTCATCAAGGCCCGCACACTGAACGCAACCAGGGGCGGGCTGGCCCGGGGGGCAGGGGGGTAGGCCGGCCGGCCGCCCCCCGGCTGCAAAATACTATGCTTTCCCCCGCGGCCGAATCTGATGACAGCGCACAGGCGGCCGCATCACATGACAGGGGATGCGGCCATGTCATCAATGACGCGGCCGCATCCCTTTTCATGTGATGCGGCCGCCTGTGTGCCCCCCGGCCACGCCTCTCCCAGCCCGCGCCTGAACGCAACGCCAAATTCGTCAAGGCCCGCACACTGAGTGCAATGCCAAATTTATCAAGGAACACACACTGAGCGCAACGTCAAATTCGTCCAGGAACGCACACTGAGTGTAACGCCGAATTCATCAAAGCATGCACACTGAGCGCAACATGCGTTTGTTTTAAATCGCACGTAAATTGACTCTGCGCACCACTGAATTCATCAAGGCATGGATCGCAAGATACGTGCGCTGTTGAATTCAGGCGTAGGTTTGCTGTGCTCTACACAAGATGCTGCATGATATGTCCAAAGCCTATGTGGATTATAAATTTGCAAAAGAACGTACAGAAAAAAAAATAGAATTAATGCCAACAGTTAATAATAAATGCAATAATGATAAAACATTTATTAGAATACTATTAATGTCTACTGAGCATAAAATACATTTTAAAAGTTGCACCTGATTGCAAACACATGTTATAGCATGTAGAGGAGACTGTCATCACTACTGCTCAGGACTTAGACTAAACCTGTATCTGGAGTAAGAGATGCGGCAGTAAAACAAGTAACTTTGAGATGCCCAGAGCTTGATTTGGATGTGGCTGGGGGCGCTCGATTTTGGCACGCCCTTACTGTACATTGAATATGGCAAAAAGTTCCTTCCCTGCCCCATTCACTCCCCGGAATCATAGGCTGTAGTAAGTGTCCTTTATGTTCAAAGATGGAGTGGACAGGGCTGTACTTTTTGGCGTATGTCCTGGTTCTGGACATGCGCAAAGTGATTTTTATCTAAAGTTAGCAAGATACATGTAGTGTACATGCACAGTGGTTCTACAAATGTAATAAAGCAACGTATTCCCTCATTTCCTGATAGTCAGATTTGCAAATACCCCTCATGCTCTGTGGGCAGTCTTCTCTATCACAGTCTCAGCCTTTGGGAGGTCAGACTGTCAAAGAGAAAACTGCACTACACAACCACATCACATACATTGCTCATTTTAAGCCAATTCTGAAATAAAAAAGTATACCACTACCTGGACCCAGGTATTGGTTTTTGTAATGGAATACATTTAGAAGTTTTGACATCTAGCACAGGTTAGTACCATGCATGCAATGAACTCTCATTGTGCATATGTTCTTACTGTGATTTTTAATTGATAACAAACATTCTGTGAAAGAAAAGTAAAGCAAGGATATTGCAATTAATACAAAAAATATATATTTGTTAATACAGTAACAAATGTGGTTGTTCTGAGATGTAAAATGCCAACATTTTTAGATAGCATGCCCCAAATAAATGATATACTGTCCCCTTTAGTAGCAAAGTGACAGACTATACTAGTAGGTTGGAGGAAAATTCTCAGACTAGACTTATTAATACCGCTTTCATACTGCCGCCCCTGCAATATCCCGGGTGTATGAACCTGAGATATTGTCAGGGCGGAAGAGGCTCCTACCTTTGAAATTCCCAGGTAGACTCAGTTCATACTGAACACGGGTCTACCCGAGTCTCCATGGCAACATCACAAGAGGAGCTCTGATTGGCTCTATTTGTGATGTTTTTTGTTTTTTTCCAAACTTTAACATTATGTCTGGTGAGAGCCGGATTGAAAAACCCGGGTCTCACCATTCATAGTGCGGGTGACCCGGGTCAGACCCGGCAATTACCCCACCAAAAGACCCCGTTCTAATTCCTGGGTCGGCCGACCCGGGAATTAGATCTAGGGGTAAATGTATTATGGTCCAGTTTTGTCAACTCGCGGGAGTTCGGCCAGTTGACAGCTAAAATTTAAAGCGGCGCTGGCTTGTAAAGGCAAATTTGCCTTTACAAGCCAGCGCCGGACCATACCGGACCATAATACATTTACCCCCTGGAGTCATTCATACTGCAGCCTCAAACCTGGTTGCCGGGACTCGGCCCGACGAAATAGGTAAGTGACTTAGGACCATGTTGTATTGGAGGGGGAGATAAATTTAAAATGTGTAGACAGATTTACAATTGGGGTAGAGCATGTCCTAGATCTACTTTTAATGATAAAAAACACCCAGTATTTTCCTTATGTGCAAAATAACAAACTTATTTGCACTCCTTGCATAGCAACATGGTTTTGTCAAGTTTTAAAGTTATTAATTTTTTTGCTTTACTTCCCTTAATAAATCAGGCTCGAAATGTAAAATTCACTTCAAAGTACTGCATACTATAACTTTTGGACTACTGCTTTATTTCATTATAACTTTAATAACATATAGCTCTTCCATTAATGCTCCCAGCATGATTTGTGCATGACTACAGCGCGACCTCAGAGGACGTGTAAAAGGCTCTGAAAACACTTTGTAAACTAAGTACAACTTTGCAAAATGTGAATTCTCCACAATCTGAATTTAGACCATGTTTGTCTAACTGAACTAAATCAATTTTCGCATTTGGTTGCCAAATCAGGGGCATTTCTCTGGCTAGCCCACATTCAGCATGCAATATTCCAATACACCAAGGTTTAAGCATAATTTTTCTCCCTCCACAATTAACATAATATTAATGTGCTAAGCCATGTAAATGCCTTTAAACTGTCCGCAAACCCTTAAAAAGGAGAATGAGGTCAATACATAAAAAAAAAAAAAAAAAGTTCATAAGCATTTATGTTATTTTTAAGAGCTCTATTCAAGTGAACAAAGGGGCTTAATTAGAATTTTTGAGCCTCAAATGTTTTCATATACTCTCCAAATATTGTTTTTTGTTTTAAAAGCCTATCTGGAAATACTCTTATAGCTTTGCATACTAGAAGTGATATTAAGAGGTTTATCACTTAAAAGAATCTTCTTTCTCCTTAAGCTGGGTACACACTACAGAATTTTCCACCAACTTTTTATGCCGAGCGATTTTACATGCGATCGACGTTCCGATCGCTCGGTCCATGGACTGCATACACACTAGCCTTGTTTAGGACGATAAAGGGAAGAGCGGACGTCCCTTTAGCAACTTTTTACAGCCATGTTGTCGTGAGCAATGACTGTAATTTCGTACTCACTGTTGTGGATCGGTCGGAAACTTATACACACTACACAATGGAAACAAGATTGGAACGAAAATATTTAACGACTTTTGAACGAGCGGTCGTATGTCGGCTGATTGAGCCGATTATTGGACGAAAACTGTCTAGTGTGTACCTAGCTTTAGTCTGTCATTACCTCCAAAAACATATTGGTAGGCAGGGGCGGATCTAGGAACATTTTCTACCCCGGGCAATTTAGGTGGGGCGATTTAGGCCCCGCCCCCTTTCTGACTTCTACGTTTGCCGGTGGTCTGCACACTATGTGCAGGTCCGCTCGGCAGTGACAGTGTGCTGCCCCGCTGCTCACTAACGAGCGGACCTGCACAGTGTGCAGCCGTCGGCAGCAAGTCCCTGCTGGGGGGCGATCGCCCGATCGCCTCCCCCTGGATCCGCCACTGTTGGTAGGTTAATTGGCTTCTGACAAACATAGATCCTATTGTATGTATGTGGTAAGTATTTAGAATTCAAGCTACAATGGGGCAGGGACTGATGGGATTTATTACATATTCTCTGTACGACACTGCATAAAATGATTTGCACTATATAAGTAAATAATATTATTATTAAGTACTGAATTAAACACCAAGAGTAGGTCCTAGCCCTAGGTCTATCTCAAGCTTTAGAACTAATTAGGAAGTTGTTTTTTTGCCTGAATAAACTCTAAAAAATTGTAAAAATAAAATCTTACATTATAAACTAGTGTAAACCTACTATAAACCTTCTACTCTTGAGAAAACATGATACACTGTACATAACTCATACACTTTACAATATAGTAACAAGCATTGCACTCTGCAAGGTGTTCTCGGATCCCACTAATGTGATCTTTGACCTGGACCCAACTAATGTCTTAAAGCGACTCTGAATAGATGTCTGTTGCATAAACTTTTAAAATACAGGGTTTTCATTTTTTTGTGTGTTTAGGTACATTTTAAATTATCATGTAAATAATTAGATAGGGGAATATCTTATACTATTCTCATGGCTCCTGTTAATGAATAAAGCCAATATATACTCAGCGTATAAGTGCCTTTTACTTCTTCTTTACCTCACATTAAAGCTCCTGCAAAACACATATGAACAATTTACTGTATATAAAATGTCTGCATATTATACATTATTAAAGCAAGTAGAAGATTTCATACTACTTGCTCAGCAGTGTTGGAATACAGTGCCATCTAGACAGTGATAAAAAAGCCATATAAAAATGTATTGTTCTGCAGTCCATGATATCTGATTGCATTGCTGCTGGATAAGTGTTTGGGGCATAAATGTCTGAAGCAAAACATTTTGGGGTATTTTCCTTAGCAATGGGGATGTTATTTTTTAACTCTGAATTAAAATGACGCAAGTCTTTATTTTAAAATATATTGAAATATTGTTATTTTTCTCTACAATATCCTATAAAGCAGCTGGAATGGGTTCACTTTTATTTTTTAATAAAATAGTTTATTGGTACCACTCTATAGATTGAGGTGGGAGTTGAGCAGCGTACATTTACATGTGCGAAACAGATGGTATAGTCAGGCCAGATATTTCTAAATCTAAACAGTAATAAAGGAATATATTTTAAAACGTACAACAACAACAAAACAAACTAATTTTATATGAGTATTATAGAGTCTTAACTAAAGACAGATAGTATATCTCATATATTCTCTCATACATTTGAATATAAATGTTCCCAATGTAATATATAAGAAAAGAGCACATTCAATTCTGACTAAATGTCATGGGAATCTTTGGAATGTTAGCAATTAACCAGGTATAATTCATTTAGCGGCTACTGGAAGTATGGAGGGCATTTGGATGGAAGGATGGAATTCTCAGAAGGAAGGGGCAGGTGTTATTATAGTCACTGCCATCCTGGCAAGTGGCAGAACCATATGATGGGTGATCGAGGCAATCACCCGTCCCCCCCAGCAGCACTTTGCATACCTTTAAAATGCGGCCGAGAGAGATGATCAAAGTCAAGGAGGGAGCGGGATCAACCAATCACAGTGTAGGAAGGTGTTAAGTTCATTTTATCGCTTACCAATAAACATTGTCTAATGCGATTATTGTGGTTCCAACACATAAAGATATTTAATTGAAAAAAAAGCAGGATTTAAGCAAGCTATCATAACGCATAAAAGATATTACAATAAAGCAGGAAAGTATAAAACACCGAATGTATTACATTTGCGCTAGTGCTTCACACGGGCCCAGGGTATACAGCTATGTTGTCTGTTGTCAGGTTAAAGAGAGCTAGCTGGGCCAGAGAAGCTTGCTTATATGCAGTTTCAGTAAATAAAAAAACACTGATGATGTCACTACGTACACAGACAACAAGAAGAGGGGTCTTCATTGGCTCAGGGTTCAGGTCAGTCCAGTGTAATGCAAATCATAGGTCGGTTC
The DNA here is from genome assembly GCF_038048845.1 of Mixophyes fleayi. Classification (NCBI taxonomy): domain Eukaryota; kingdom Metazoa; phylum Chordata; class Amphibia; order Anura; family Limnodynastidae; genus Mixophyes; species Mixophyes fleayi. The sequence continues at coordinate 23,963,108 of NC_134407.1, forward strand.
AAAGGATTCCTCTGATAAGGTCTGGCCAGCTCACTCCAACAGTTGAGCACATGTTGTGCTTAAGAAAACTGACCTAATCCAGTTTTTACCAACCTATTAGCATTCCAAACACAATGTCATTTTGAACAAAACTCCTTTATCTTCCATAATTAGTGATCACAGAAAGCGATTGGTTCGCGGATAATAGCGGATCCCAGATGGTATTGTAATGGGACTGATGTGAATGAGTTCTCTGTACAGCGCTGCGGAATTAGTGGCGCTATATAAATAAATGATGATGATGATAATGTGCAGATCAAAATGACACTAAACATGATACATTTCCTATATCCTGTATCCTGAGCCTAAGATACCTTTAATATCTTATCATTTATGTATAAATAATCTCTAATACATATTACTAATAAATAAATGTATATTATCTACAAGTGGAAGTGCGAATGTAAATGTGTGTTATTAATTAGTGCGATTGTGTCATAACATGTGGCGCACTAATCGCAATCGCACAGTAAAACAATATTAATTAATTTACTGTACGTCATCCAATTATTTGACATTCACAGTGTGGTTGTGCTAAATCCCCCCCCCATTGAAAAAGTCTAGGTCTGCCCCTGGTCCTGGCAGCATCAAAAATGAATGTAGCATTGTTTCCACAGGACGACGAGGACTGCTTAATTCTTCAATTATTCTCAACAGTCAAACCCTCACGTTTAGTGGGACCGGCCACCCCAACACGTCATGGATTCATTTAGAAAATTATCTTCCCCTACAGATGATAAAAAGTTGCATCTGAGCTTTGTCATTGTCAGTATCTGCCTGCAAGCCCTTTGCATTGCATGCTGCTTTGCCTGGCAGCTCCTGCCTTTTGGACTTTATTATTGTTATATATTGTGGCAATAGCTCTATTCACCATAGGTGCTTCTATTGTGCCTTCTTGTTGTACTAGGGGTTAACCTCCTCATTAATTATCCCTTGCACCTGGGTGTCCCCCTACTTATACCTGTCACTCCCAGCATACATTGCTGGTTATTGTTGTTACTTTTCCATGCTTCTGGTTTACCTGCTGCCTGGGATGTCTTCATATCATCTGCTTGCCTGCATCATCCGTGTACCTGGTATTACTTTCTGTATTTTCCTGCTATGCTCATTATTACACCATCTGGATTGTACTTCCCCGCAATAAACATCATGTGTTTCACCATATTACTGGCTCTCTAGCTGTATTCCTGCATAGAAGTGTGACAGTAATGTTGTATCTCCTGTCCTGAAGCAAACAAGCTAGATAGGTTTCATATATGATCTATAAACAATATATTTTTCTGTTAATTTTTTAAACAAGGAATCACCATCAAGAGAATAGATAATGCATCTTCCAGCCAGAATTCTCAATGGGACAAATATCACCTAACCAGGCTTGGTGCATCAAGCTGGTATATGTCATTACCGTACATTGTAATAAGAGCATCAATTAGCAATTAGTTTCTTAGTATGGCCCTAACAGATGTAATCTATTGGTGATTGGACATTCCCAATTTTCACGAAAATGCCCCAAGAACTATAAACATTGGAATTGGAAATTCTGTACATAGTTGTTCGAAAGACTTAGCACTTTCTTTATATAATTGGCTCAAGTTCCACATTCCACTCATTTTGAAGCATCCATATCAGGAAGCAAAAATTGAGGTGCTTTAAAAATCATATAGACTAAGGAGTATATTTACTGAACTGCGGGTTTAAAAAAGTGAAGATGTTGCCTATAGCAACCAATCATATTCTAGCTGTCATTTTGTAGAATGTACTAAATAAATGATAACTAGAATCTGATTGGTTGCTATAGACAACATCTCCACTTAGTCAAACCTGCAGTTTAGTAAATATACCTCCAAGTCTTTTGCTTCGCCCCCCAATCTGCCGTCTATCCCAGCAGTTAAAGTTTATGCCCATTCAGCTGGAATAGATGAGTGATTTGGCTGTTCAGCGATATAGTATGTGTGGAGAGCTAGACCTCCTAATCTATTGGTATTTTTTAGAATAGTTATCTTCAATCTGGCCTGTCTGTATTTAAGCTGAAATGAATGAAGGGGTGGTCTTAAATTGGTAGTAGTTTGCACTTTGAAATGACATTTCAATCCATGTAGTCATTATAACAAACAATCGTCAGAAAATACCAATTAAATTATGATCCTTGGCTGGAGAGAGTTTATATTTGTATTATACAGTGATACACTGACATTATAGTAAAAAAAAATCTACAGAAAAGTTGATCAAATAAATAGAAATATATTTTAAAAGTGTTACATCATACAGAAAAAAATTCCAATGCTGTATTGCAGGAATGTTTTACCAAATCCGTTTTAGGTCTTGGCATCTTCTGATTTGTCATAAATTTGCCTGTCACTTTGTAAATCATAATTAAATCCTCATTAAGGTCTAGCAGATGAGACACTGGTGCTAGTAGCATTTAAACTAAGAGACTGTATCATTCTGTAAATATTGTACGAACAATAATTTGGAGTATCACCAGTGATCAAAGTGGGATTTTAGAAGTGGAGGTATGAAAAGTAAATGACTGAGGCTATAGTATAATATGAAATATATTAAATGATTCAAGGTTAACCTTATTTTTTTTATGTACCATAAATTGCAATTTTCTTTTTACTTTACTGATTTCTGATATCAAATATCTTGGGAGCAACTTCAAATCATCAAATGGAGTGGGGAGAAGAAGTGCCGGTGTATCATACCGCCACATGCCGCCTCACTTTTACCACTGAGTATCACACATACCTTTATCAACCATCCTGGAACTTGATTGGAACAGGGTTTTGAAGAACAATGAATGGTAGACTCACCTACTACATAAAAAGAGGGCAACCAATTTATGGGCTGAACCAATATTCAGCCCATCAATTCACCAGGAATGTGTGACAACAGCGAGACATGAAGGACAGAGTATTGTCATTCTTTCCTAGGGAACTGGTCGACTGAATTATTACAAAATAGTTACCTTCATTTTGGAACAAGTAAAAATGATCTCATGCAGGCACTTACCATTTTGTGACATTATTTTTCCACAGGATGGTGGTGTCTGCAAGAGTGCCCAATTCTCATGGGAGGAATTACATGGTTTATTTTGTTCACAGCTAAATGTAATTTGAGCACACACTCATGCACCTTATGTTACATCCACAAGATATTTAAATGAGATAGGGTAAAGAGACAGAATATTTACAAGGTCTACAAAAGGTCTCTCCCCCCCCTCAAAAAAGGGTTGTTTTTTTTTTTGCTAAAAATGCTCAAAGTACATTTGATGCAGGTTAGTTCATTGTATCCTCACAGATACTCATTAAATTATATATATATTGTGGCAAAGAGGCCTATTTGCCACACCATTCCTGCATAGGGCCAGGTGAGGTTCTGGGGAATCTTCAGAGAAAGGTCTGCATGCAGGGTTACTTCCTTACAGAGTCAGACTCCTGCACTGACACAGGTAGTATAATGAGGTAATTAGACCACAGGGAGGAGACCTGTGTATTTAATCCTGAGTTGTGCACTAGTCAGGGGTGACAGATGCTGATCTAGTGGGCCAGTTATGAGAGAGCGGAACTATGTTTAGTTAGCATTAGGGTCACAAACAATTAGGGTGATTCAAACAATAAATGTATGCTTGATTTACAGCTAGAAGTTGTCCTTGATGCTGATGCCTGCAGGGTGCTCCTGTCAGAAGGTGTCCAAAGTGCTACAAGAAGGGCGCTCTTGTTACTAATATATATATATATATATATATATATATATCTCCTGCATACAATAAAATGTAAATGATTACCCTTGATTAGTTAAGGACTAACTAATTGATTAATGACTAATTAATGATTAGTTTAAGACATAAATTACAACTCAAAAAGTAGTGTTTTACAAGAGAATTTTTCAAAATATATAAATAAAGGGAGTGGTCCTAAGGTGGAAATAGGCAGAACTTTGCAGGGATTTTGTTTGCACTGAGAACATGTTCATTTTCATGTGGAACAGCATCGCAATTTTAAAGCAGTGGTCCCTTGAAACATGAGGTGTGTTTTTACCATAAATCACTATGACAGGCTATAAGAGGAACATTATGTGTGAGGATACAGGGTCCTTAAGATCACTCAGACCGATACCAAGTGCAGTGTCAACACCATTTTATTAGCACTGAAGGTGTATTTTAACACGGCACAGCAAAACAGTATCTTTCCAAATATACAATACACAATAGCCAGGTAAGCCACGGCGATCTGCAGATGACAGTTCAGTGCCTCTGGTTATGTGGTGGCAAGGTCTTTAGTATCATCCCTTAATACATTGTTTAACACTGATACAAGCCCTGTGTCTCCTGACATGGGAAGCTGGCTCACACAAAGCATTGTCACCGAAAGCACTCAGTACTAATGGAACTTAGTTTCCTGCTTAGTACCCCTAACACACGAGTCCCTCAAACTGACAAGCGTATCCCCCACTTGCCTCAACTCTCTCCCTCTACTTAACTCATAACATTAACATATTACTTATATGTCTACCTCACCTCCCCCAGCAATTATTTGACAGCTAACTCACTTGCTGTGCGAGGCTCCGACTAGTCTAGTGAGAACATGATAGAACAATGGACTAACCTGGATGGAAACAAAGGAGCAATAATATAATAATCTAATTTACATATAAATAGATATGCAGAGATTTGCTTTCCTTGTAGTTTGCTGTGGACAATATTATATTACCCATTAATCTAGTGCAATATCTATTGTTTAATTTACAGGAATCTGCTGGCCTGGCCTTCAAAGCTTAATCTTATTACCTGTGACATTCCTCTGTCCACACAGGGATACATTTACAATAGATATCAACATAAATTACAGGTTACAATCTTAATACAATAATGCTTTACTCACAGACAATCTATGCGTTTTAGGCTATATCTACTTGCAGATTGCAGAGGCCAAATTTAACCATTTAAACTACAACATAGACTAAACAAGTTTTAAATACATATTGTCAAATAAATAACTTTGCTAATAATAACATAGGTTTACCTTAGAATTATGTCACATCAACATTGGCATATTCTATGTTCACAAAATATAGCTCCATTAACAGTGTAGCTTTAAAACACATGTACAGTAATAAACCACATTGAACAGCTAGATAATGTGGGCATTATTAGTGCCCCAAAAGTCCTGTGGTTAGATGCACTACTTTAATCAGTGGTAGTGCTGGAGCGGGATCAGAGATATAAGCCTGACTCTCTGTTTCCTCACATTGGTAGTTACCATATTCTATTCTGCACAGTGTCATGAACTGCTATGGCAACCATAGTCACGTGGCACATGATGTAGTGAGCAGAGAGGCTTTGGAATGCCCCTCTGAGCTCTGTCTGTTGTGTGTACTGTAAAATCCCCACTTCCTCCTTTCCCCTCTGCCTTCATATGAAATGCTGAGAGCTGTGAACCTGTCTCTGTGTCTCCAACAGCCATATTTTGTAACCTCCAGATAGATTTTAAAAGGAGATAATAATTTGTAGAATAGCAACTTATGCAGGCTTAAAGCATACATAAATTACGATTTAAAGAAGAAAACCTATGTGGGATTTAATTGGACAAATCCAAAAGCAAACCCTATGTATGCGCTAGGCAGGAATTAAGAATACTTATTAAATTATGTATTGTGCATTGGTAAAAGGTGCACTTTAAAAATGAATACTGCAGTAATTTCTGTGCACATATGGAAAGGAATCTCAGTATTTTTACCCAGTATGTGTGTACTTTATATGTGTCCAGATTTAAATGGCTGAATTGACAACATACTCAATTGGTTTGAAATATTGCTGTTGACATTAATCTAAATAAATTAATTCATGGTTCCACTACAGTCACATTCATTTGAACATAGTGTCTAGGTTCCTTATTTCATTTTGATTATGTTAGATGCATCTACACTTGAGTTTAATAAGAATTTAAATCAACCATTTTCCTAGAAGTCAGCTAGTGGACCTCCTGTCTGAAAAAAATCGATAGGTGCATGTCCCTAACAGGAGATAAAAATAACAACCGGCTAATATACTGTATAACTTAAATGAATATTAATGCTGTACTAATTCATGATCATCAATTATTTATATAGCGCCACTAATTCCACAGCGCTGTACAGAGAACTAACTCACATCAGTCCCTGTTCCCATTGGAGCTTACAGTCTAAATTCCCTAACACACACACAGACAGAGACAGACTAGGGTCAATTTGATAGCAGCCAATTAACCTGCTAATATGTTTTTGAAGTGTGGGAGGAAACTAGAGCACCGAGAGGAAACCCACAAAAACACGGGGAAAATATACAAACTTCACACAGTTAAGACCATGGTCGGGAATTGAACTCATGACCCCAGTGCTGTGAGGCAGAAGTGCTAACCACTAAGTCACTGTCCAGCCGTAGTAATTCAATTACATTTTGGACATGAAGCACATTTTCAATGCTATTCTACATCAGACACTGGTGAATAATACTACTTATTTAGATAATTTAATCCACAAAATCTACCTGTAGTGTAATTCTTCTATGGTGGCTTTTTATTATGTACAGTTTATCAGTTTTAATGAGGCAGTTTTTAGGGGGTGATTAAAATATTTTTTAAAACTGTGTGATAAAAACACTGGAATAGTGTTTCTGGGCAGGTATGTTTGTCTCATGTTTCTGACCTCCATCTTTTAAAACCCCAGGAAATTGTTTGTCTGTGTTTAAATGGCTTGCTAAGGGCTTTTAGCCTTTGGTAAAAACTGGCAAAGGGTTCCTGGAGTTATGGATGGAGAGTGAGGGTGGACTTTATACATTAGGCCCATTTCAGGTCTTTTGGACCTCCTGTCTAAGGATAGGCTAATTAGAACTTGCACCTGTGGAAATGTGTTAAAAAAAAAATCAGTCAGGTTCATTCTAGGAGAGAGGGCAACTATATCATAACTTAATATTTTTAATCATAACCCTTTCATAGACAAAATAGTAAATTAGATGCAAAGTCTAAGTCCTTCATAAAATAACTTTTGCATGTATAATTTCTATAGAAAATATCACCCAGAGTATAATCTATACCAGTATAGATACATTGCTGTCGAGTATACCTGATTTACTCTCTCAATATAGTAGCAAATATTGTGTTTTGCAAGCAGATAATGGATCCACTAATGTCTTGAGCTATTCAAAGGCAGCTGTTATCTGCAAAGTTATTTATAGCACATGGGGGGTCTGGGGAAGTCATATGATAATTCTAAGTCACATGATAATCCCCATCCCCACTGATTGCTCTCAGTCACTTTGCTATTAATCCTGCTAATGAATGACTAATATCTCTTGTTGAAAAGTTTCCACCTGGACTTACAGATCAGCACTGTTCATCAGCAGCGGCAGAACAATTGATAAATAAAAATATATATATATATTTTTTTTTTCATGTTCTTTAAGGTGTTTTTTTTCTAAAGCAAAACATTTTGCCACCAACTGAACCATATTTCTGTATGTGCGCAATAAGCAGACCCAATCTACTGCCTTCACATTTTGAACATCTTCTAAAGTGTAATGCAATCAAAAAGCAAAACAAGACTAGATATGATGATCACCCCTTCTAAGTAACTTGCTTCTAGGTAATATGTAATAGCAGCCCATTTATCCATTTAAAAGACCAAGCAATAAAGTTTGCAGTTATTGAATAGGACAGAATTTCCTAAATCCAGTCCTCATGGCCCCCAAACAGTGCAGGTTTAAAGGTCACAAGAGAAATAATTATACCACCTGTGGATCTTTTACAATGTGTTAGTCAGTAATGAATACTCCTGTGCACCACAAGGAGATATAGAAAATATACGCTGTTAGGGCTCCCTGCGGACTGGATTTGGGAAACACTAGAATAGGAGATCATGTACATAAATTTAGGACTTTAATAAACAGACCTGCTAACAAGACTCCTTTTCACAATGTGATAATTGCTTGATTCTGCTTTTCTGACTTCCAGCTGCAATACGATGGTCTAAACTAACTATACAAAAAAGGCATTTTATTTAAAATCAGCTTAGTTTATTGTAATTGCAAATAATTAGGCAAAACAGATGCTATTATCACACTAGAAAACTATGTCAAGCTGGAAGGTATGGGATAATCAAACACAGCACAAATTTCTCATATGGCCCTTCTGGTATTTTAAGGAAACTACAACACCATTATTACTTTTCAGTAGATGCTGCGTTTTGTACATGACTTGCAGTTTATTTATCTATTGCTCACATTTCATGAAAATACCCATTTATTTTGTATTGTATTTCAATGTGCTTTCTCAGCGCTAGGTGATAAAATATATGTGATGTTTCAGCCACTTATGGTATGAATTATGGTCAGGCTGGAATTATATGCAATGTTTATATTATTTTGTGACAGGTTTAACTGAAATATGAATGCCAGATCAATAGCATATTTCTGTGCAATATCACACTTTGTATTTTTACATACCGTTGTTATTCATTTGGGTAAACAAAGGCTGTCGTACGCAGATTGTGTTATAAAGCAGCTCGGCTTCCACTGTAAGCATAAACAAGTAATATCTATGGTACTCTGACTCATTTTCATGACCTTGAGTTAGATGCAAAGCACCACCAAGGTTACATGAAATAGCAAACTACAAAGCCAGACTGCGGTATACTAACAGAGGCGTAAAGGACAATTTCATTATTATAAAATGATTATTTTTAAAAAAAAATATAATTCCACCACCACCCAATACCAGAATGCTGGGGTTGTGTTCCCTGGGACCATCTTACCCTACTGGAGAGTCATCATGAAATGTCATTATGTTTCTACATAGAAGTGATGGCACTATACTCTAGTTTGCATATTGGGTCCTCGTTTTGCTGAGCTCTGATTTCATCAGGGGTTCTCATGACAAAGAAGGATAGAGCAGCGTTTCTCAAACCAAGTCCTCAGGACCCCTAACAGTGCAGGTTTTCCAGGTGACAAGGGAAATAATTATACCACCTGTGGATCTGTTGCAATGTGCTGAAATTGGAAAGATTGAGAGTTGTTTCTAAAACGGGTGCACATATACTCCCAAGAGCGGTAGGATATATTTTACAGGATACCATATACAAGGATATTAAAACATAACTTGTATTATCAAAGATAAAATAAAAGAATATATAAATAGCAAAATATTAGTGAATAAAGGTGAAAGGTGAATGAAATACACTGGGAGCACTCTCTATCCTAAATACTGAAACACTAGAGGCAAACGATCTGTAAAAGATGGGCTAAATAGGGCTCCTACATGATAACAGGCCCTAAATGGCAAATGTATACTCCTATATACCAGTTGGCTCCCGGTATAGAACTCACTAAAAACAAGTAAATCTATCTATATGCATGCTGGCAATAAAGCATGCGGTACATAGAAAGTAGGTAGCTAGCTGACTCACAGTTGCTACACTCTAACTAAGAGCTAGAGGAGTCCAGAGTTCGTAACACAATGTTCCTAAATGCAGACACAAGTGTTAATCTCCTAAAACATACTGTCAAGTTAGCTCACGAATGATTGAGTGAGATCCTACTGTCTCAATGGGTATTGACTAAACTTTCCTGGAGGCGCGGAGTCTAACAGGATGGAAGGTGTTCACCAGGGATTCCAGCAAGGGAATTTGGGCTTCCGCGGCTTACCATGGATTGTGGAACAGGATAGCAATAGTCAGCAGTGCAGGCCGAGTAGGTAACAGGTGTTGATCATAGCGTTTACCACAAGCAGTGGAACAGGTATGCAGAGATCGATGGAGTCCAAACATACAGCAGCGATGAAGCACAGCTTACCACTGATTGTGGAACAGGATAGCAATCACAGAGCAGGCATAGAATCAGGTCAGGTATGACTTGAAGAACCAGCAAAGAAAAGGTGAAAGGAGGGGCCTTATAAAGGGAGGCTGACCAATGGCAGAACTGACTAACACACAGGTGAAATAATCACAGGTGCAACCGTGGCTGACAGCCTGTATTAAGAAGAGAGATTTAAAGTGATAGTCAGTGTTTGAGGCTCGGGTGGAGTTATTTAATGCCTGGGGTGGTTGTGGGAAACAATTATATTTATTAAACGTAAATGCAATTTAATTCCTTGCTGGGGTTGTTTGGAGGAAGGGAAATAGATTTATTTATTAAATGGGCATACTATTAATTTAATGTCAGGGCTAGTTGGAGGGAAATATATGTATTTATCAAATGTGAATACTATTATTTTAATGTTGGGGCCAGAGGGAGGCCTAATTTTAAAACGTAGGTGCTATATTGATTTAACACCGGGGCTGGTTGGAGTTTGCTATATTTCACGTACTCATTTTTTTTCCAAATAGGGCCCCCAACATTCCAGGATCCAGACAAGCAGCAACTGATCTAAAGACACCAGCACCCAATTTACCCGATAATAAGCGCCGCGTCTACAATGTAGAATAAACATTGTAGGCGCAGCGCTTCCTTAAATGACCACCTTAATACCAACAATCTCAGTGTTGCAGTTTAAGATCAAGTCATTTTTTCACGACGGTATGTTGAGTGACCGCAATTGTTTCTAGGATGTATTAGAAGCAGTCGTTGTCACAGCAATGTAGGAAACATGGCAATCAGTGTTTTACTATCGGGAAAATTGGTGTCAGCTTTTGGGTAGTGGCTGAATGACTACCACCAGGAGAGACCGGGAGAGTCTACCAACTGTGCTGAATTTGGTGGGTGACTGTCCCGCTTAGTCAGGATTTGGTCTGACTGCAAAGACAGTTAGGAGATATGTCCTGATTCACACTGTACTGCTTGTAAAGGCAGAACTGCGTGCACCTAAGAGTAGTGCACACAGTATTGCCTTTGTATTTGTCGAAAATGTGTCTAATAACAAAATTACATCATAGGAGCCCCCCTGTTTTAAGTGCCCTGGGCCCCCCGAGCCTTAATCCATCTATGGTCAGCAGGAGGAATCTGATGGTTGTTTACAGTCCCGGACAGGACACAGCCTGCAGAGCAAGCCAAGGAGCTCTAAATCTCATGAGATTTATTATTCTCATGAGACTAAGAGCTTCCCTGCTCACTCTACAGGAAGTTCCCACCCTGTCGGATGTCAGCAGCATCAGAAACATAGATATGTACAGTGGACTGGGGGTGTCGTAGTGTCTGGGGGAGGGGGGTGGCGTGATTTGGATGGGGAGGGCCTGATAAATGTAATGTTTTATTATAATGTATGTATTAACGCATCATGTTGACCACGCCTCCAACATACTGTAGCCACGCCCTTGGCGGCGGCGCCGCTGCGCAGCGGCACACTGTTTTTTTACTGCTCATCAACAGAGGTTGGCCCTTGTGCTTTAAATGCCAGGGCTGATTTTTAGTCCCAGTCCGGCCCTGACATGAGACAATGAGTGCTTAAGGATCTATGTGAGTTACAGAGTCTATGCGGTAAGTGCTTAATCTGCTAATTCCACCTTTATAAGTCTAAGGTTAAACTTTGTGACAAACAGTATCTCCGTCTGCTTTTACCAGGGGCAGTAAATGCTGTATTAGTAAAAACCTTTTTCCTTATGTGCCAATAGTGAAATGATCTACCCACCTGGTTTCAATTGGTCTCGATCTCTCCTGATGACTAATGGAATCTTTCACTGAAAGTGATTGACCAGAAAATGCTTGAACCCGGCCAGCTGGCCAAACTATAGATATCTAAGGATACATTAGAAAATTGTCTGAACCTGAGTGGAACTTTATATTTCGGTCCCTAATTTTTTTTTTCTCTCTTTGAAATTGAGTATGTTTCAGAGACTTCCACAGTGATCGCCTCATTTCTGAGATTTGAATTTTTTGAATAGTTCTGTCAGTTTATATATTTTATTTAAGGATATGAATTAACAAAAATTACTTTATATTTCTTTTAAACCTTTGGGGAACATTATCAATTGCTTTGGGCATAGATTATGTTGGATTAGCAATATTATCGTCCCCTGATTAATCAGTGGTGGATACATGTTAATGTATGTTAATTTAATTGATATTATTTTATCTTTGCGCACCTGATTTGTGTATATTTAATTTGAGAAGAACATTTTAATTCACATCTAATTTTAGCAGAAGAATAGAAAAAGTTTCATGTACAATAATGAAAGGGGTGGTTTTAGACAGGAGATCAGACATCAATGTACCATATACCACATTTATGCAGTGTATTCAAATTTATCTGCCTCTATAAACAAATAAGCGCACTTCTGGTTTGTGGAGGATTCCCTCGGAGAGTGGAGTGTAGGCATGCAAATTGATGCGCGCTTAGCGGGCAATCCATGTGCACCTCTGCTTCGCCAAATAGTGTTGTAGCACCAGGTCGGGGCTGACAAATTTTATCCCGGGGGGGGGGCAAGACTTGACTCAGCAGTCTATTACACAGCACAAGTTAGCCCACTATATGCAGACGCCACCCCAGCCCAACCTGCCCCTGTGTGGCATGAATTGAGTAGTCCGTAAATGAGGTCCAGTATGTTTAAATACTTCAACTAAAGCAAACATTTTTCTTACCATTTCCCCATCATCCACTACTTTCACTGTAAATGTTTCTTTTATAATAGAGGAAGTGTTTTGATGCCTAAGTCTGCACAAAAATTCACGAGTCCCCCTCTCCCCTTTAAGAAGACTTCACAGTACACTAAGAAATAAAGAATGCTTAATCTCATTACTGTCCAGCAAGTACAAGCTGCAGCCTTTAATATTTAAAAGGCATGCCAGCCGCTTTCATAATGTCGGAGAAGAGTCTGAAAAAAATGCTAAAACTTGCAATATCCTGCGTGGAAGCTAAAAATTAAGGATATGATCAAGTTGCATAATCATAATGCCAAAATTAAAAGCATTTTCTTGTTTGTCTAAAAGCATAATTAATTTTTCAGACCAACAACTCATTATCTGGAGTGCAGAAAAACTTGGTGGCTTTATGGAAATGACACATTATTTACTTCTTGTGTCTGGCTGGTGATGTTTTATGAAACATAATGTCATGTACTGTATTTGTACATTATGCACTTCTTGCAGAATGCATCTATTAGTGCAGAATGGGAACTCAGTCAGTTTCTCTATAAAGCGGTCTCTGGTGTCTTTTCTTACGTGCCTCATTTCTTTCTTACTCGAGGCTTCTGAAAATGAACCCCACAAGAGACTCATTCTCTCAAGGGCACCGTGGCCATTTTTGTCTGTCTCTATCGCCAGCTTTTCCCATTATTACATTCGCTGGAGTCTACAGACATAATGAGACTTTTGTAACTTTAAGTGACTTTGGTTAAATCTTTACACGGCTAACGAAACATATTTTAAATATACATAAGCAATTTGCGCTAGCCTTTCTGCGCATTTTTCTTCAATAATTAAGTAAAGCTGACGTTTCATAACATCAGCAAATTTACTGACCTCAGACAGTGCATAGAGCAGAGAAATCAGTGTTACTATGAAGATAATAGTGGTATACTTCTGTAATTGAGCCGTCAAACTCAGCTTCTATATTCTAATTAAACTTGTTCCTGTTACATGCAGTAAAATCCATTGTATATGAGGGTTGTGTTTTTGCTTTAAAAGACCTCAGGTACTTGAATGAGATGAAGTGTAAATTGAAGTATAGTTATATAAATTCAAGGACAGGTAGAGTTGATAACAATTGACTAACAATTTCATGGAACAGATACGGGCAGGAAACAATTGTCCTACAGGCAGATGTTTACATTTATACAACATTATAGAAATCAATGTAGAAGCCAGGATTTAATTTTTTTGTTTATCCCCTCCGTCACGTTTGTTGTGCCACCACCCAAACCCGCTTTTCCTTGGCGCAGAGGTCCATGACTCCATCACTTTCCATGGACCTTGTGATTAATTCAAATACCTGTATTCTACCAGTAATTTAAAAAAATAATTGAGTTTTCTTTTTGTTCTCCTGGCAGACATCCATAGTAAAAAAAGCAATGAGTTGAGGAGACAAGGGCCATCGACACTAGGTGGCTTTTCCTCACATCAGAGCTTAGAAACCCAGAGGTAGGAGATGATAATGAGATGGAAGCTGCATCTTCATGCATAATAATCATAGAATTTTATTATTCTGATCCCTTCTGGGGAGGTATTCTGCATGACTACAGGCAAGGGGTCAGTGATTCCAGTAAACAATAACATGCTACTGTAGATATAATAAGTCTACACACCCTTATTGAAATTGCAGGTGTTTTTATTAAAAAGCCTTAAATAATGATAAATCATGTTCAACCATTTCACTTTTTTTCTGTAAAAATTGTCTATTTGTGTTTAACTGGAATTTAATTGGTTGCACATTAAAAGTAGTCAAAGGTTCTCACATGAGTTATTTTGATTTCAGACCTGTTATCTTGATATCACCAACACCTGGAATTTCAATAATGGTATGTAGACTTTTTCTATCCACTGTATATGTAGGTGCTGTGCAGTGCATAGTGCATTTATTGCAAGCCACATTCATCGCTCAGTGCCATTTATCATCTGTAAAAATAAGAATGGAGCACAGGTAAAAGCATGGCCGGATTAAGGGGGGGGGGGCACAGGGGGCACGTGCCTCAGTCCCCCCTCTCTCTGAGGGCCTCCCGCCGCCGACTGGGAGGAGAGAAGCTGCTGCGCATGTGCAGCAGCTATAAGTCGGCGATCTCAAAATGTACAGCAGCCGCAGTGCTGCTGTACATCTGGCCTGCTGCCAAGGATTTGGTCCGTCGGGAGGGGGAGGGTTTGTATTGCTGATAGGTGCGCGTCTGCGTCAGAGGGGGACACACAGCCGCACAAACAGGAGAAATATCGGATCACCTGTCAGTTGGTGATCCGATCTTTCTCCTAGTACAACACTTTGCGCAGGGAGTGATGGTTGGGTGTTGCCAGGGCCGGATTAACCATAGGGCTAACTGGGCTACAGCCCAGGGGCCTATGGCATCCAGGGGGCCCTTGAAAGTGCTCAGCAGCAGTATTGATCGGTCGGGGGCGCGATCAGTGCTGCTGAGCACTTTCACTGCGGTCCTTCCCCGGCGCGCTGTAGTCTCCTTACTGAGGAGATCTTGTGAGTCTCACTCTCACGAGATCTCCTCAGTAAGGGGTGTACAGCGCGCCGGAGAAGGAGGTAAGTGCCGGGAAGGGTGCGCGGGCAGCCCAGGGGCCTCCATTCCCTTAATCCGGCCCTGGGTGTTGCACATTTGTTCAGTCGCCTTTTTATTTGGTTTGCGATGATGTATTGAGGGAATATGCTGGGAATGGTATTTTCCCCTGGGCCAAATGAAAGTTTGCTATGAAAGTAGTGTCAGTATTGTAGTAATACCATGCGTGGATGCAAATTTTTTTGGAGAGAGGGAGAGAGAGAGAGAGACTATATGTTAATGTGGGCTATAAATTTAATGGTGCAGTTTCGCTGAGGACAAATTATTTAATGGTGGGTGCTATTAATTTATTTTACAGGTGTTGGTGGAATATTTAATTTAATGGGGCCTATTAATTTAAGGTGAGTTGATGGGACCTTTAATTAAATGCTGTGCTGGTTTCGGGACTATTAATTTATTATTCAATTTGGGTCTAAGTTTGGGGAGAAGGAGGGCTAATTTAGTAAACGTGAATATGAAATATTAATTGTCAGCAATGGTTGTGTGAAATTGGTTTATTTGTTACATGTGAATGCTATTAATTTATTGCTGGGCTGTTTTGTGGGGAGGGAAATAGGTTTTTGTATTAAATGTGTATGCTATTAATTCAATGTCAGGGCTAGTTGGGAGAAACAGTTCTATTATTAAATTTGTATACTATTAATTTTATTTAATTTTATTTAAGGACTATTTGCAGGGAGGAAGGCTACTTATTAAATGTGGGTGCTATTGATTTTATGCCAGGGTTGTTTTAGATTTTCACGAACATTCCAGGATCTACACAAGCAACCACTGAGTTTAAGACACCAGCAGCCACAGGTGATGAAAGTGACAAAAACAGGTAGGAGAGAGCAAGACAGTCTGCCATATGTCCTGAATCTGGTCGGGCAGTCCCAAATTTGGGTGACTGTCTCACTTAGTCGGGATTTGGTCCAACTACTAGGACAGTTGGGAGGTATGCTTCAAACTGTGCTGCTTGTGAAGACAGAGCTGTGTGCACCTAACGGTAGTGCACACAGTATTTTCTGTGTATTTGTCTAAAATTATAGCCATAGTACACCTTAGGGGCCCCCATGTCTAAAGTTCCCTGGGCCCCCCAGAGCCTTAATCCAGCTCTGGGTAAAAGGCCCTTCTCTCCCCTCTGTGCAAGTCCTCCCTGCCAGGAACAGATGGCAGCTAGATTCCGTGCTGGATCAAACAATGTTGATGGGCCTATTTTCAATGCTGCACTTGTTTGCCTGGTACCTTAAAGTGGTTGAATTAATTTATTATCCTAAAAGTAGTAGGATTTCTTCAGGGAAGTTTCCAAAAGCCTAATTTTGGAATAAAGCAAACAAGAAACTTGCTGCAATAAGCCCGCAAGAGGCCTTTTGGCAATGGATGTAAATTGATTTTTACCTTAGCAATGATTACAACTGTAACATCCCCTCTGGAGTTGTTATTGACAATTCCCAATGACTGAATGTGTGGTCCGGCACTAGGGCCCAGAGCAGATACACCAGGAATGTTGCTTAGCAACATCAGGCAGGTATGAGGGGATCAGAACCTGTGTGGTGAGCATAGTTGGCAATTCCGCTTATAACAAGCGGGTTTTTTCTCACTGCCGCGGGTAGCTTGTTTTTGGGCTTGGACTCGTTCTCCAAGTCCTCAGGCTGCATAATCGTTTTTTGATTTTTTTTTTCCTCTGTTACCATTTTGTGATTGGTGCATTCAGGTTTTTTTTGTGGGCGGGTTGTGCAGAGAATTCCTCCAATGAAGTGGCGCTTTGTGGGTGGGCGGAGTCAGAGGAGGACGTGGAATAAATCACAGGAAGACAGATCTACAGCAACCTACTGAGATAAGTGCTGTGAATGACACACGATCGCTGCACTTATAGCAGGTAACACTGCTATATAACACCCTCCTCTCCTATTCAGTAAGCTGCTCATGTCAGATGACTGCTTATACTGTTATATCATGGGCAGGGCCGGTGCTAGGGTCCATGGCGCCCTAGGCATTTTGTCGAAATCGGTGCCCCCCCTGCAAAAATCGGCGCCCTCCTCCCTCCTCCCCCCTCACCCCATCTTTCCTTACCTTGAATCACCACCGCCGCCTCTCTACTCCGTCTCCTCCCCTCCACTCACTGACACTTTCGGGCCGTGATGATGATGTCACGGCCTGACAGTCAGTGAGTGGGGGGGAGGAGACGGAGCAGAGAGGCGGCGGTGGTGATCCATAGCCCCTTCCCCGTGGATATATCTGAATGCTGTGCGGCGGCCGTGACAGGTATGGTCAGCAATTGCCGCCCATCGTTTTAAAGTAATTTTCATTCTGTGGCGCCTCCAGGTGCCCTCCAGAGTCCGGCGCCCTAAGCAAGTGCCTAACCTTGCCTAATGGGAGCGCCGGGCCTGATCATGGGGCTGTGTGGGATAGACATACCAGTGTCCTAAATTACAGCATATGCTTTTTCATTTGCCCTATCAGTGTATAAATGTGTCCACTTGTGTTTTATAAAGGTTTTCTAAATGGAGATTCAGTGTAGAAATTAGTGTTATAGAAAAGGACGGTCCCCTGTAAGTTGGGCTCTTTTTGGGCTTTTTAGGATTGGTTTGGGCTTGTTTTTCACTAAGCGGTTGCTTGTTTTTCATTTCAGAGTTGGCAACCCTGCTTGTAATCTGGAAAATTGGTCCATGGCCTGCTGGCATGAGGGACCAAAGTACAACATTACAGAGAGAATACTAGTGACATGGGGCAGATTTGAGGAATAATTTACCTCAGCATGTGGCAGGATGATAGAAATGAGAGGCAGCAAAGGAGGGCTGAGAGATGTTATCCTAGCAGAGGAGGGGTGAAAGATGGTAGCCCCACAGAGAAGGGGACTTTTGGGTGGAAAATATTTAAAATATAGATATATATAACTTATATATAAAAAATGTTTTTACTTATATAATTGAAGCTTATTTTTTTCTTATTTTGATACCTGTTAATTATGCAAACGTCACTGTAGCTCGCCAGTGCTGTGCTGCTGCTTACACCTGAGCTGCTGTTTCCAAACCTTCCACCATCTGGCTGACGTGATGATTTACTCACCGGACAGACTTAAATAAAACCCAGCTCATAAATTCTCCCATATCTGGTTCATTTATACTAATTCCTCTGGTCCCAAACCATTGCTTAACCAAACTCAAAATATATCCTTCCTTTTCCTATAAATAATATTGAACACAGAATCATATTCCAAAATATCAGTCCACCAGGAGTGGCAGATTAGGTCTCAACCCAAACCTTCCTTTTTCTCCCTTACCTCCCCCAATTATTTCCTTATTTATGGTCACACTCACTCATATCTCTTAATATAACTTATGAATACCTTTCAATTATTATATCTTATGTGTATATATATATATATATATATATATATATATATATATATATATATATTATGTTATCACCCAATTTGGGATTGTTCTTTTTATTCCTATTTACATTTTAAGATGTTATATAATTAAGTCTTTAATGAATTATATAAAATCTTTATAACATGTGTGACAAAAAATTTACAAATAAAGTTACAAAAAAAACTAGCTCTAGGGGAAAAAGCTGTGCAACACTGAGGAACTCCAGTGGCGTCGATATAATTAACAAGTACCAAAAGAAATACATAAAATTTATTTTGCGGGCTGACAACGCCCCCACTAGTGACTGGACTTGACTCTCTGGTTCTGGTCATATCTTCAGTGGTAGCTGGCCATGCCCCTCCAGCGATGCACATCCGCTTTGAAGAAAAGGGGAAGAGCAGACAGGAGCCAGGTAACCAGGGCAAAGACACATGCAGTGAATTATTCTAAGATGCACCACAGATCACACCATTTCATCAGCCAGAGGAGGGGGTGGGGGTTCTGGGCAGCAGGAAACCCCACCTAAGTGCGTGTCGGGGAGTCTCATCCTTCAAAAATGATGGAAAGAATTAAATTTGATATTAGTAAATAATGGGCCTCATGTAGAATTGAACGCATTTAAAATGCATGCATGCAAAAATAAAAACGTAATTATGAGTGTATGCTGAGTGGACGCATCTCAAGATGCTTCCAGCTCTGCATCAGTAGTATATGCGCTAATTTTGCGCCAGGAGTAAACAACTAATGCACTTGGTTTATGCCAGGAGTAACAAAAGCATAGAGATGTGACGTGACAGTGTTAGTAGTGCAAGGGCATATCTAGACATTTTTGCGCACCATAGCACAATTTTGTAAGGCCCCCCTTACAAATGTCATACCCCTAAAGATAAAAAAATTTCACATACACACATAGGGCTTTGACAGGGAAAGTGGGTCCCCTCAGTTTTGGGCTCCATAGCAGCTGCACCTCCAGCTCCTTTGGTAGTTACCATACCTTACATAAGTACAATATTTATTCCTTTTATTTTTTAAGGCTGAATCTTCCCAATTTCTTAGGTGAGCACAGTTTTCTTTACCCTATAACACATACGTTTTCAGCACAGTGTGCACTATATATTATCTTTTCTCTTTTCCGGCTACGACATCTGTGGAAGAAAAATCTACCACACACGTCTGATGGATCTACACATAGATAAATATTATCCCCACAGAAACAGTTTTATTTGAAAGAAGATTAAACTTTATGAAAGTATTATCTTACCACCACAATTCTCTCAGCAAGAAAGTGCTGATACATAAAGAAAAAACCTTTTGTTTTTATTTGAAGCCTCAGTTTCACTCTCATTAGGTGAGTTTGAATTTATGATCTATATTTCGAATCATAGTGGTTAGAATGATACATATTGTATATGACCTCTGCGTTTTCAAGCTCTGTCTGGGCCAGAAAGTTTATCTCTTTACAACAGATGGTTTTATAAAGATACATTTATTCAGGGAATTGATCGGTTTTCAGTAACGTTCAGTAAATTCAGAAGAAATGAGTTTGTGATTCCATTTTGCGGACCAGTCAGGGAGTAACTGAAGACTTGTTAAGAGTGTCAGTTCTTGGAGTATATCTTAGTGGTGGTAGTACTTGGCATTTAATAGTGAGTGTGACTGAGATATATTTTTGAGGGATTTTATTCATTTTTAGACATACCTGGTGATTTTATTTTAAATAACCCTTTCACACCCACATATCGCACATGCCTAGTTGGGCTTTGTTGTGACACTCACTAATAGCTAAACACCTCTCCTGTCCACTAACCAAAGGTGTAAGAAGGATCTTTTAGCTGGATATTGTGAGCCTATTTTGTCAGAGGGGTTTGGCTGCTTGGACTAAAGACTGGCATTGCTGGAAGACAGAATTTCATTGGTCCACACAGAAAACTGTAAATCGCTTAATTTTGGCCCCGTCCCATGATGAAATCATTATTTTGACAACTGCATCATTATGACACCTTTCAAACTCATCTCGGACTGCATGGTGTTCCTCCTCTCTCTATCGATATCCTGCCTACCCTGCTGCGTATGTGCAGTCCCGGCACTTTTCAATCTCCTCCTATCTCCCATTGTCAGATCTTCAGGTTTCCTACCTGTATGGATGTAGTTCTCCCTGTTTCCTGTTTGCACTCGTTATCGCTTCAATGCATACCTGCCTGCTGATTCCTGTGACACCTGTATCATCATCGTGATCCAGGGCTGTATTGCTGGTACATCGCGTCTTACCATCGGTCCTGTTCATAGGCTATTAGCCTCACGGGGATCTCAGCGCCTCTGTCCTGTGCAGTACATTGCCCTCCTGGTTCTAACCGGTGTCACCCGTTCCACGATCAGATCAGTGGATCTATTGCAGTGCCTCGTACCTTACCATCAGTCCTGTCTATAGACTATCCAGCCCACAGGGATCTCAGCGATCAGTCATCTACTACTCATCGTGTCCTCGTTGCTCGTACCTGTTTTATTCAAAGCCAGTGATTATACTGCTGAGAACCGCGTCTTATCATTGATCCTGCTCTGAGGTATTCTGCCCACAGGGATCACAACGCACACTTCTCTACAGTTTATCACTGTCACTACTGTTCCTGTGTCATCTGTTCTTCATTATATGTTCGTGTCAAGCCAGCATTATATTGCACTTGATCATTGATCCTGAATTAAGACTTCGCTACTCATCTGGTACGCTTACCTGTTGTAGTGTGTTCCACAGTTAACATGAAGGGTTACTACAAGGGATCGGGCATCATCATAGAACGTGTCTCTGGGTAACCAGGTCTTAGAGACCTCAGCTCTCCTGTATATTGCTGCTCAGTTCAGACACCTCTCAGAGTCATGGATGGTCTGCTGACTATAGGTCATCTGCTTCTCTTAGCGTATTGTTCCTGTCATATTCTCCTGACTCATCTGCCGCTTTCCAAGACCTTTGTACTTACCCTCCTGCAGTCCGGCATAGCTACACGTCTCCAATGTCTCCAGGTTCTTCTTAGTCTGCTCAGCGCCTCCTAGAGGACCACAGTCTGTGGTTGTAGAGCAGACAAGTCCATATCTCCTTGCGGAGATCGCTGGTGACTACCTCTTCTACCATTAGACTCCACACCTCTCTGAAAGTGGTCATTGCCTTGCAGGTTTCGAGGCACATCTTGAACCTGAAGTACTTGACAGTACGTGACAACCATTCTGCACACTTCACTAGGAAGTGGGCAGGCTGCAGGAGCATTACCTGCTCTCCCGGGAGTCCAGGAGACCTAGCCGTAAATTCGGGAGTCTCCCAGACATTCTGGAACAGTGGGCAAGTATAGGCTTGACTCGATCAAAAAAATTCCAAATCCTTAACCTTAAACAAAAGTTCCAACTTTAATGTAAACCCTAAACCATTACTAATTACCCCTTCACAGCTATTCCTAAACCTTAAAGGAAGCCAATGCTTTATAAAGTAACTATGCATGGAAAGAAAATATATGTGCAGTTTTCTAGTAACCTGATATCAATAGTCATTGTGCCCTGATTGAGAGATTTCATAGAGTTTATTTAAAGCATTTGTAGGATTTGCCTATAGCAAAAGTCTTTGCGTTTTACAATAATTACTAGCTATAATGTATACGTACAACACAACCACATTTTATTAAACTTCAAAAATGCATATGCCTGCATATATTAAATGAACATTGGTATTTTAATAAATCCAGTATAGCTGGGAGCGCATTGTTAAACTGCAAGAAAAAGGCAACACAGGAATAAAAAAGAAGCTAAAAGATAGATGTTAAAATAATTTGAAAAACCTGCAACACTATCAAATGCCATGGCCAGGCACACTATATTTTTCTTGTTTTCAATAGAAACAGCCTATACACAAGGTAAGGTATTATTCAGTTGTCACGTTACATAAATCCTCGCAACACATGAACATATGGCTGATTTGAATTTAGAGGTTGTTCTCTCGTACAAAATAAAAACACTAAGCAAAAAGAGTATGGAAACATGGAGAGAATATTATTTAAAAGAGCATTGTTATTCTAGGCATTTCCCTGTAAACCTGAGCATATAAGAGACTTCCAGCTCGCGGCACATTTATGTAATATATAATGTATGTGTTGCAGATTATGTTTTACCGTGTTTCGTATTTTTATTAGATATTTACATAAGTCTCAGATTTATGCTATCTTGTATTACAGCAGTGTTCTCCCCAGAAAGCCGGGTGTCATTAAGAAGTAGCCGGGTGGGGGCGGTGTAAAACTTTGCAATGATATTGAAAAATTTTGAAGGTTATTGCCCACACCTGCCAGGACTGGTCAGACTGGTGGTCAGTGGTCTAACATACACTGCTGGCTGTGATGCTCACATAGTGCCTGTTTAGACAGGAGAAACAATGGTTTATTCTATTATAATAGGACTCTGGCTCCAAGAGTCTACCCGGTGGCAAGTATAAACAGCCAGGTGGAGCACCCGGGAAATAGGTGCTGGGGAGAACACTGTACAGATTTTAATAAAAGTGTGGGTCATGTCAAGGATATCTGGATAATCTAAGGTGACAAATAATATTTTGATAAAGTAAAATATAGAAGATTGTAAGAATATTTCTTCCAGGATGGACTTAACATTTTAACCATAAGACTTTTAATTAATTTACAGCCCTTGAATTGAATAAGTACTGCATTTCATGTGACGTTTAACATGAAAATGTCCTCAGATTTCAGCAACACAGGAAAATGTATTTGGACAGATACTTTTTAAGGGCATCAATTGCTTTCAAACTGTGATCACCTTATCACCGACATTTTTTCCTGCATCACATTAAGCTCTTTCCACTCTAACTCAATCTAATATCCTCATACCCGCAGAAATCTCAGGTCTATCCATTTTCAATATCTCTGCAGCAACATCGCTACTCAATTTCTTCTGTAAACCTACCTGATATGGCAGTACTACATCTTAATCACACCCTAGGAACAGCCCATGATTAAATGGCTATTATTATTATTATTATTATTAATTTTTATTTATAGGGCGCCACTAGGTGTCCGCGGCACCATACAGGGACAAACGAAATAACAATATGAGGAGAGATGGCACAGAACAGTAAACAATAATCACAGTAACTAAGTGAGCTCAAGGCACAGCTAGAGGGGCAGGGGAAGGTCAGCCAACAACGGCACCAAGGAGGGAGGGCACGGATGAGAGGGAGACCCCCAGGGGAAGAGGAGGAAGTGAGAGGGGATGGGGGAAGAGGGTCCTCAAGGAGTAAGGCTAGGTAGCTGGCGAGCAGAGTTAAAAGTGGTGAAGACAGGAGGAGAGAAGACCCTGCTCGAAGGAGCGTACAATCTAAGGGGAGGGGAAGACTGACAGAGAGACACAGGGGAGAGAGGGAGAGAAGGAGGAATGGAGGATAAGGATAGGGGAAGGGGAGAAGCTAATCTTTCTTCTCTGCATTGACACAACCTCAGACAGGGCACTCTAATGATTCTATTGTTTCTCATGCTCCTTATTTATTTGTATTTTGTCCTGTTTATATTTTGTTGATTGTGTGGCGCTTTATAAATAAACTAAGATAATGATGACTAATGAAATGTGTTGCCTTCAAAAACTCTTAAGCAAAATAGAATAGCATTGGTTAAAGCCTCATACTTCTCTTGACTTCCTCAAATTTACTGCTATTTAACACTCCTATCAAAATAATCTGGAATCTGGCAAACAAATATACTTCCAATCTCTCATCTCTGCTCCACCAAATATCTCTTGAATACATTTAAATCTCTTCCCAACCCTTTCGACCACCAACACTTTCTAAGTTCTTGCCTAGTTCAAGGATACTTGATAATATTCAATATAAAATAAAATCCTCTTTTCCTGACCAACAACCTGCTTTATTCCTTCCGAGCAACCTTTTTTCTGGTCCCTTCTCATCTTTTCGAGTAGCAAATCAAAGTATCTCCTCTGTCCTTCTCCTTCCACCCTACTACCTATTAAAAAAAGGTGCTAGTTCAGGGAGATTTGCCTAAATCCTGACAAAGTACACAACAGCAAAGCTCAAAGAGCAGCACTAAACATGGGTGACTAAGAAGAGTAGAAAAAAAGTAAAACAAATTCATATGGACCACAATTTGTATCACATAAAAAGAATTTGCTTAAGAATAAAAGCTAATTTATTCACATTAAATCTAACGATATGACACTTAATAATAGATAACAATATTTAAAAGGTTTAAGGAGAATGAGGAAAATATACTTATAGGAGAAAAGTATTATTATGTAACTCAAGTAGTCAAATTAATAAATACTCTGCAAAGTGTGCAGATTAAGCTTGCATTAGGAACTTAAAGTCCCAAAATAGTCTGTAGAGGCAAATACATAATGATATTGACCAAATTAAGAGTCAGGTCATTCATAAACCTGAATCTTATGTGCGTTCCTAATTTCCCATTGTCAAGTTTTGAATTGTATAGACAGAAGTGGAAGCTGGTTGACGTGAATCCACTAAGGAGTAAGTGGCCAGCTTGCATTAGTAGAGGGACAGTCAGTCCCCAAAAGTCATGCTTTTGGAAAAAAAAAAGTAAATAGTACTTAAGAATAAGCTTCTTAGCAGATACACTGTTCAAAATTATGTGTGTTATTCCCAAACTCTTGATAGAAAATCTTTTTGACACGTTACCGAAGTGTATGAAGGAATGAGAGAAAGATCTTGGTGACCTAATTCTGGAGGATCACTGGCATGGTATTTATCAGGCTACCCAAGCTAGCTCCTTAAGTGCATCTGTACTTGAGGCTCATTAAAAGGTCTTTTCCAGATGGTACCAATGTCCTAATACTGTATGTACCCTGGTACTCCTAATACCTGTTGGAGATATAATTTGGCTACTGGGATGCTGCTACATATTTGACCTTACTAAACATTTTGTAGAATGTACATAGTACATTCTACAAATGACAGATAGAATCTGATTGGTTTCTATAGGCAACATCTCCACTTTTTCCAACACACAGTTCAGTTGTGTCAGTTTCCTCCAGGTATTCTGGTTTCCTCCCACATTCCATAAGCATACTAGTAGGTTAATTGGCTGCTATTAAATTGACCTTAGTCTCGGTTTGTGTGTGTATGTTAGGGAATTTAGACTGTAAGCTACAATGGGGCAGAGACTGAGTGAGTTCTCTGTAAAGCTCTGCAGAATTAGTAATACTATATAAATAGCTGCTGCTGGTAATGATGAAACTCCAATGTTAGTTAATCATCTCATCATTGTATAAATCAGATAACGCAGCATCTACAAAAAGGAGAAAAGCGGTATTGCAGAAACACAAAGATATTTAAGACATCATTACAAAGAAGTAACAATTTGATACAATTGTAGCTTTATTGATTAAATGTAAATAAAGATAAACAGAAAAATATAAATTGAGAAAGAGTATCTGAATTCACCATTGTATAGGTTAGCTACAGATCCCATTGTTGGAGGTTGGTCTGCTGAATAGACAGTCAATTAGTCAAGCTGAGGAATAAGGGAAACAATACACTGTGTATACATAGAGTTTTAGTTATCCTATTGCCCCATATATCATAATCATAATTCCTACATCTCCATGGACCTAATTTGAGAGGGAGTAATAGGTGACAGAAAGATCAGATACGTATACAGAAATAGAACATTTTTAAGAGAACTCCCATAAAAAAGAGAATGTACCAAAAAATCCTTATAATTGGGACCTAATCATTCAAAGGATTATGTACTTATGCAGAAAGACCCCATCCATAAAATAAATTGCGTTACTACAATGGGAAGCTACTAAAAATGGTGGAGTTATGGGATTGACAGAAACCGATACTTCATGCACAAAATAAAAAGTGCATCTATATTTCCATCATTCTTTGATAATATTTGTGGGATAGTTATAGCATAGTCCAACCAGAAGAGTATTGATACATTCTAAAATTCTAATAGTTCACTAAGTGGAACATTGAAACAGAAACCCTTTTAGGTGTCTATATATGTATCTCATAAAGTATGCTGGTGCAATAAAAAGGAAAATGGAGGGACATTAGTCAATCCCACCGAATTCTAGAGTCTCATAGAGGCCCTCTGGATGATGTGTGTAATCTGAACATCCAGAAGGCTTCTCTGAAGTATTTGAATGTTTAATCCTCAGTTTAATGTTTAATCCTCAGTTTTAAAACAGAAGGATTATTATTATGAATCGTATCAAAGTGTTTAGGTCCACTGTGGGCCTGACATAAAATTGGACACAATTTATGTAAGAAAACGCAGATAAAATTTGTAAGCTTACGAGCAGGGTTCTCTTACCTCTCTGTCTGTATGTATTACCCAGTATTGTTTTATTAATGTTTGTTCGCAGTTGTACAGCGCTACGGAATTTGTAAATAAATGATGATGATGAAAATTGCTTCAGAAGATAAGATGCATTTTGAATAGTGTACTTGATTGTCACCCCCCCCCCGCCAACCACCCCAACAGAACATGTAAAAATTGGATCATTTTGTGTAGCCACTAAGTGCTGAATCTTCCCTTCAAGATCATATAAACATCTTGCTTAAATCTTTTATTTAAAAAGTAATAATAATAAGTATCTCCCATATATGACATTTATTGTTGGCTGAAAATGTCTTTGTTGAGCATCCATAGTTCTTTTAACACCCCACATTTCTGCCTCAGATAATGTTAGGTGTTAGTACAGTTAATGGGAGGAAACAATCTTTTTGTGTCAAGTTAAGTTACCACGTTATAATCTTCCTATGGGGACCTGCAAAGTCCCAGTTAGCGGACATTTCCTTTCTCAGTGTGTTCCACCAGCTTCAACTTTATGTCAGAGATTTTATATACCTGTAATGCATCAGAGTCTTATCCATACCTCCCAACATTTGTATATAAGGAAATTGTATGTGCTTCATAGAAAACAGGTCGTTGTCATGTCACATTGGGGTCTACCACATTCTCATAGTGAGTGTCTAAAGCAGTGTTTCCCAACCCTAGTCCTCAAGTACCCCTAACAGTGTATGTTTTCTATATCTCTTTTCTGGAGCACAGGTGTAATCATTACTGACTGACACAATGTAACAGATCCACAGGTGGTCCTAATTATATCACTGGTCACCTGGAAAACCTGCACTGTTAGGGGTACTTGAGGACTAGGTTTGGGAAACTCTGGTCTAGAGCATCAAAGCACTTGACTGCAACTAACACCACCCCCTCCTTGAAAATGAAAACCCTGCAATGGTCTTGGAAGTTGAGACAAAAGTCCTAACAGTTCATTAGAATTGGGACTTTCCCTCTTAACTCTAGACAGTTGGCAGCTATGAAAAACACAGATCTGAGCTTCTGACACCATGTTTCTGCAGACCAATCTTCTCAATAAGAACAAACTTATTTAACAGGGATTGCACACATAAACTCAAAATTTATTAAAAAAAAATGTTTTATCATAATTGGAACAGGAAGTAGATGGTGGCACAAAAGTTTTTGTCTGGTAACAAATATTTATGTCAAATCTGTCCTCAAGCCTCACCATCAGAGTGGGGAGATATCTATGGAAACTGGTGCACTGGTTGGCGTGTAAAATTGCTGCTGTAACCCAGGGCAACCAATAACAATCTAAAGGTCCCCATAAACATGATTTTATGAATTTTAATTAAACTGTGCACTTTCAAATGTGTTAGACAGACAATAAGTTGCATTTGTGCACATAAAAAAGACCACATAGGATGTCACACTTGTGCATACATAGAAACATTACAGGTCAGTACTATTTGAATTTTTTAAATGACCCCTAGCAAATGATTAAACCACCTGATAAACATAAATAGATAATTTGGCTAGAGACTTAAATCTAAACCATAGTTATGCATTATATAAAACTGTTTATTTCACTGAAGTTTGGAGTAGTTCACTTTAGAAGCCCTTGAGTGTTACTTACTCGGGAACAGACAAATTGTTTTGTAATAATGTGCAGATCTTGCTATCAAGAACTAATACGTTATTCCATATGCTATGCTAAATGGCACATTAAAAGTCTACAAGTCTACTTAGAAAGTAATTTGCTGTACAGTGTAAATTGTTTTTAAAGTATGTACTGTATGATTTTAAACCAAAGATTTGCAAAATACAAAGAATTTGCTCTAAAGCAAATGGCTTGGAATTCTAATTTCATGAAAATGTGTCAGAACTATCTCCAAAAATACATTTTGTATAACTGTTCCTGACAAGGTTGTATTATTATTATTATTATTGTTATTAAAGTGTAACTGTCATCTGCAGGTAGTGAAGGCAGCCATTTTTTTGGAGTCAATATTTATGAGAATTCAACAACTCAGTAGGAACTAGTGACATCACTCAAATTTTTTCATTATGTCACACTGATCTCCTTGGTTTCTAGTGAACTAATAGACTGAATTTTTGTTTCAACCACAAAATTACTGCTTCTGTTAAAAGAAATAAGGCATGCAGGTCTTACCGATCGCTGCAGGAAAAGGTGCCCGTGGCATTTCCCAGTTGTACAATAAAAGTCTACAAAGTCTACTTTGAAAGCAATTAACAGGCCCTCATTTTTAATACAGGCTTTGAATAGTCTCTAGTAAAAATTGTCTACCTGTCCCCAGATTGTACCAATTAGCAAGCTAATAAGTCTGCATGAGATTCTAATCGCTGCATCTAACATGCTACACTGACCCCTAGAGGAATTTTATATTTATCCTCCAAATAATTAACTGATCAAGAATTATCATTTAGAGTATAGGACTGACTTTTGCATTATCTTCTTACCCTAATCTATTTTACTTATTTCTATGATGAAATATAAATATATATATAATTTTAAATACTCTTGGAGAGTCAAATTGTGAAGTAAAGAATCTGATGATGATAAGGAACTAATAGAATTATATAATAGCAGGTCAGATTTTAAGCATGTAAACTATAAAATTACTCTATAGAGAGTTTTTCTAAGGTGGTTATCAAGGATTTCAGATTGATTTGTCATGAAGATACTGTTGCAAGAACTGGACAACAAAGGTAGGAGCTAGGATGCTTATAGAAGACTTTATTGTAGGAAGTTTATCACAGGTTCTGTATTGCAAATGAGCACAAGTACAGAAGGTATTATATCTTCAGTTCAAATGATGGACCTTAATGGCTGGAAGCCAGACTTGACAGGGCCCTGATTCATTGAGGAACTTAAATTAAGAAGTTTCTTATTTAAGTCTCCTGGACAAAACCATGTTACAATGCAAGGGGTGCAAATTAGTTTTCTGTTTTGCACATAAGTTAAATACTGACTGTTTTTTCATGTAGCACACACATATCAAGTTTAAATTTCATTGTACAAATAAGCTATCAAGTATTTGTGTGCTACATGAAAAAACAGTCAGTATTTAACTTATGTGCAAAACGGAAAACTAATTTGCACCCCTTGCATTGTAACATGGTTTTGTCCAGGAGACTTAAATAAGAAACTTCTTCATTTAATTTCCTTAATAAATCAGGTCCAAGATGTGCAGATAACCGAACTGAGGATTGCTAACCTTGTCACTTGCTTACAAGTGGCAAGGTTAGCAAAGATCTGCAAGGTAGTCTACCGGTAACAAAGTTTGCAGTAAAACACAGGGGGCCTGAGTCATTAAGGCATGTATCTGCTGATTTTGAGTGCATTGTATGCAAACTCTGTGCATTGCCAGAAACAGGAGATATGGCCGTGAACACAGCCCTGTCTGCTGCTTGTGCAGATGCAATGGACACTTACTACAGCCTACGATTTTGGGGAGTGAACGGGGTGGGGACGGTGCGTTAGGCCGTAGTCAATTTACAGTAAGGGCGTGCCAAGGTCGAGCGCAATCAGTCACATCCAAATCCAGCTCAGGGCATCTCAAAGTTACTTGTTTTTCTGCCGTATCTCTTGCACAAGCTATAGGTCGAGTCTAAGTCCTGAGTCCTAGTGATGTCAGTTTCGTATGCATTCTATAACATGTGTCTGAATCAGGAGCAACTGTAAAAATAACCGTGGAGGGGGTTGTACAGTAGACATTAAGGGCAGCCTAATAAATGTTTTTCAAAGGGAAAAAAATTGTAGCAACCGGATTAATTAACATCTGATATTATGTACTAGTGTTTTATGAAAGCGTAATATGATATGAAAATATATATTATTAAGTACTTTGAGCATTCATTCAGATGGTATGAGAAAATCTATTTGGATCCTCTATTTGTTGTTGACTGAAATATATTCCCAACTGAGGTTTTGTGTTGCCATTGAAGTAACAGTGAGAGAGCGCAGTGCACATATACAATCAGGTCTTAGGTTATATAGTTAATATTTTATACTGAGGTCAGTATCATATATACTCTTTGATAAGAGAAGTGGAAGCTGTAACAGCTATAGGATCATAATGCTCCATTTGTAATATTATTGATAGGAATCTTTATGTTAATATATGCTAAGAAGATTGGAGCAAATATAAAAATCAGCAACAACAGGGCCAGATCCTGAGGGGGTTTATAGCATTATGTATGAATATGAGTTATATTACACTATATTTTAACTACTAAGTGTAATATGTTTCAGGATCCTCTTTTATCATCTTTATTATGGGGAGTTGGTGAAAATATTCACCCAGCAACATTTTGGTGTATATTTACTAACCTGCAAGTTTGAAAAAGGGGAGATGTTGCCTATAGCAACCAATCAGATTCTAGTTATCATTTATTTAGTACATTCTACAAAATGACAGCTAGAATCTGATTGGTTGCTATAGGCAACATCTCCACTTATTAGTAAATATACCCTCTTGACTTTATTCAATTATGTTTCATACTGTGTTGAATACCGTGGAATCACTATTTAATCTATTATACAGTTTAGCTATTAATTTGAAAACATTTTTTTTTAATTTAGTAAAAGTAACATAGAGTAACAAGTTGTCTTTGAACAACGAAATATGTAGATCAAAAATGAAAAGTAACACATTGAAAAAATGTACATCACAAGTTACTTTTTACTGTCATGTCGTTAATTTAAAACAGTTTTGTGTTTAAGTCCAGAGAAAAAGATTGTACAAGAGAACCTACTGGCTTAGATTCACTGATAATTTGGTAAACCAAACAATAAGAGATTTGCATCACAAAACACTGTCCTATGTACCAGGTAACTTATTTTAAAAATTAAACAGTAATTGTACCAACGTGTACATGGAAAAGCCCTACAAACTAGTCTCTCCAATCCAAGGGGACTCAAATTGGAAAGGAAAAATGATAAAAATTCCCCATACAAAACAACACACTCGTCACTAAATGGCTATATCCAGGAGTAATCAGAACTCTCATTAGCAGCCTGTCCGTCACAAATAGTTTGACAAAGAGGCCACTTATGCTTTGCTGTTGGCTATTGAAAGTTTTGCTTACTGCTAGACGTTTAGCAATGGATTTTCATCATAAGCAGGTCGGTCACTTTGTATCACTTGAGTAAAATTGTGGTATCGTTGGCTACATACATTTCATATATTTGCATTTTCTCTTCTTTTATAAACAAACAATTACATTTCTGGCCAACTGCGTCAATATGCTGTATATAATTTAAGAAATCATGTTGCAATCTATTTGTTTTAAATTGGATCATTATTAATCAAAATATAAAGCTAGCAACGAGAAATAGTTTCACACACATTATAATTTTGAATTGACAGAGTAGACATTATCAGTGCATGTGGGATGTAGGAAAATTGTTAGACTTTAAACATACAAGCACTTCTATCGATTATAATCTGATCCTTATGAATGAAACTTTTCCACCTAATATGATTTGGATTATCAATCAATTTGGCCATGTACCTCTGATCATAATGTATAGATAATCACCAACATACTGTGTATTATAGTAATCGGCCTTTTTAAATCAGTGTAACTATTGTTGGGATTACTGTCTTCGGGAAAGTGACTATCACCAAGATCTAGATGCCCAGAGTGGTGCAGTTATGGGCTGTTAGGGCCGAGGGTGGTTGAGGGTTAAGATTGTTGATGATCCAATGGAATTTCAATTAAAATATCAAGAAAATATAAAAATTTGAAGGTTGTTATATGATGCAATTGAACTAAACATATGGGAGACATAGGTGAAGATGAGTGTAGGTGAATTGGATATAATCTTGATAGAAGACAATATGAAAGATATGTAATCAGACGGTGAACAATATATGTGTAAATGAGAGGGGGAAAAGTTAAATGTTGCTGTGATATTAGAATGTGTGACTAGGTAAATTTGTTGGGGTGGTTACATACACTAAAGGGATGCTGTAAACAGAACAAGAGTAGAAAATATCTATGAGGAAGGAGATGGTTCATAAGATGAATGTGCTATGCTAATGTCCCAAACATAAACTCATAGAACAGACAGTAGAGGCCTCGTCTATAGCAGCCGCCTTTCTCGTAGAGTGACTCTTGCTAACAGGTACTCAGATGCCCCCAGTTTTTAACTCTAAGTAGTAAGAGCTTATGTTTGGTGACCGTAGCGCAGGTTGTAGGAGGATACCTGGAGACAGGACTGAGTCAGGGATAGTCCAAGGATAAGCTGAGGTCCAATGCAACTAGCATACAAGCAGAATCCAGTAATCAGGCAGAGGTCAGGACAGCTAGCGAACAAGCAGACTCCAGTAATCAGGCGGAGGTCAGGGCAACTAGCGAACAAGCAATCAGGAAGAGGTCACAACAGAAGGCAGTCAAAAGTAATTGAGAGTCTTAGGGACAAGCTGTAGCAGGTCAGCAAACAGGGGCACTGAAGCTATGACCGTCAGGGAGGCTAAGCCCTCCCTGCCTTAAATAGTGATACTGCTCAACACGCTTGCAGGATCTCAATTGCACTAATCAGCCTCAGGGGCTGAGAGTAAGCATCCCGACTGTTGCCCAGGCAACCAGAACACTCAGAACGGAAGTGATGTCCCGGCTGCCTAGGAACAGCCAGGACACAACAGGACAGAGGCGGTCCGTCATGATCAGCGTGGCGGCCCGTGACACAATGAAGCCGGTTTTGAAGTAGAGTAAGGGTAATTACAAAATCTAAATGAACCAATAGAAGTAAGTACATCTGTGAAGGAATACCTTGAGATGATTTATTTTATGAAGCATGTATAGTATAGATAGTTTGTTAGTATAGCAAAGGTTAGTATTGTTATAACATGGGTTAAGCTAGTTACTAGTTATCATAGCCCATTAGTGTTTAATTAGGCCAGATATAGGGTAGTTAAGTTAGATTAGAGTATAGTTTTTATAAGGGTTAGGGGCATTAAATAGACTGGCAATCAGCTGGTTAATGTTCCACTAGGCCAGTGTTCCTACCCATTGAGGAGATATAGTTAAGTAGATGCTTGTCCATTATTTCAGTTAGTAAAGAAAAGTCTGGGATATTATGCTGTGTAATTCTCATCTATTGACTTCATAATAAAATTGTATTGTACCATATTCTTGTTGTCAGTCGAGATATCAAAGTACCCATGTACTCACAAAATCAAACAATAAGAAAATAATAGCAGATAGAATTAAATGATGATGAGACAATAATGAATTAGTAATCCATAAATAATTGTACATACATTGCTCTATACATCTAAGGGGTTAGGATTAACCATGCTGGTGACAAGATTCAACTGCTTTGGTGGAGCTTAAAACAAGTGACATAATGTCACCCATCTAGTGTTTAATGCCCCTGCTGTGCCCCTGCATACTCTGTGCCAATAAACAGTTTTATCCCTGCAATAAGCAGCGATTAAAAAAAAAAACATACTTATTACTGACATGTGGTCACAGGATCAACAGGATCCCCATTAGTAACCATTAGCAATAGTAAGATTGCAATTCTATGATCCAATTATTAAAATAGTCTAAAAGCACGAATGTGCTGTCACCCATAGCAACCATTTAGATGTGTGCTTCCATGAGTGTACCTTACACTATACTGCCATCATTGTTCATATTGGTTGGTCTAAATTACAAGTACTAAGCAAATACATTGTATGGGGATACTATTTGTTGTAAAGCAAATTGATCATTTGTAATATGTTCATTGGGCAGTGTAGCACTTCCAAGCTTTACATACATTTCCTATCTGCAGATCACAAGTATTCTAATCCATTAAATTTTAACCAGATCAATATGGCTGTCAAGATGTAAACGGTACGGTTACCAGAGGGTTGTTTTTACTTTGGCTGTTTCTTCTGAAATTTACAGATCAAAATGAATATTAATCATTGTTCGTTTAAAAAACATATAAGCCTAAACATATTTATTGTCATTTTGTTAATGTTCACTGCCAATGTATTAATTTTTCCAAAACGACCCAAAAATTAATGTGGATACATGAATTAAAACAAATAGTTTTGCCATTGCTGAGTAAATTCTGTGTAATAATTATGTTTATAGAGAATGGAAAAATATTGGTTTCCTAGCCTTTGACACCATAATGGTCTAATTACTGATAGAACATTGAGTTCCTTAAAGTGTACCCATTGCCTTCACTCAGTGGAAGCAGCCTTTTTGTGCAATGATACATAAGCATGCAGCCTATCAATACATTGAAAACCAGTGTCTTCTCCAAGACAGGAAGTGACACATGGTTCCATAATTTCATTGGTTCCTAGAACATCTCATAAATATTGGTTAAGCCTGCAAAATAGCTCCCTCCACTGTGTACAAGCATTTCTTACCAGTCAACATGTTGTATAGGCCTACCCTTTCAGAATTTAAGCTTTATAATTTGTGGAAGATTGTAAAATTAAATTAGCATATATAGTATATATGAGTATGCCACTATTCATAATCAACCCATGTCTGTGGCTTCAGAGACAAATAATAATAATTCAATAATCTTGTAATATGAGCCAATTGGTAGGAACCTTCTACTGTCCAACCAAATAATGTAGGATTAATGATTCTCTTAGAATAGTGTTGATTGCAATTGTTGTTAGTGCAATTATGGGCCAATACTGTAATTTCCTTTTTGACATGTCCATTCAGAAATCTCTTATTGATGGTTTTAACTGAGAAAAGTCATTCAAAGAGTCTAACGAGTACTTGTTATTCACATAATTTAACAAAACAATTTTGTAAGGAATTCAGAAACTTTGTTTAATTGTGTCATTCTCAAATCGCTTCGAT
This sequence comes from Mixophyes fleayi, assembly GCF_038048845.1. Lineage (NCBI taxonomy): Eukaryota > Metazoa > Chordata > Amphibia > Anura > Limnodynastidae > Mixophyes > Mixophyes fleayi. The sequence goes on from NC_134407.1 coordinate 23,998,848, forward strand.
GGTTGTGAAGTCCTGTTATAAAAAGAAATTCATAAAGTACCAAAATGTTTCACTCACGCTGTTTCACACAATTCAGAAACTAACTTTGTAAATTACTGTATCTATGTAAGGGCCTGATAGAGACATTTTCCATTTTTTTCTAAGTAAGATACTGTGTCTTTTTAATTTAAGAAATAAGAGATATCTTACTGTAAATCCAAAACCTGTATCATAAACTTGCATGACATTATAGTACCATTATCAACATCATCATCATCTAATTATATAGCGCACTAATTCCGCAGCGCTGTACAGAGAACTCACTCACATCAGTCCCTGACTCATTGGAGCTTACAGTCTAAATTCCCTAACATACACACACACACACACAGACAGACACACAGACTAGGGTAAATTTTAATAGCACCCAATTAACCTACTAGTATGTTTTTGGAATGTGGGAGGAAACCGGAGCACCCGGAGGAAACCCACAGAAACACAGGGAGAACATACAAATTCCACACAGATAAGGCCATGGTCGGGAATTGAACTCATGACCCCAGCGCTGAGAGGCAGAAGTGCTAACCACTGAGCCACCGTGCTGCCCATTAGCATCTTTTGCTCACTTGCATAAATTTCCCACTGATACAGTAGTACACAATCCAAAGCAAATTATGATGACACATTAAAAACACTAATTCTGATATGAAATATTAGTTGAGGAAGATTTATGTTATTTCCTGTACCACTTACATTATATATGTAAGATTGATGGTGATCTTAGATGGGAGCTGCTTTCACATATTACTTGGATAAGGTACTGTGAGTCTAAGCAGCATTGTTTCTCCTGGAGCACAATATGACATATTTTAAGATGCTGTGATTTATTGTGTTGGTACGGCAGCCATCTAGGTGTAATAATGCTTTCTACACTCACCTTGGCACACCAATCACCAGCAGAACTAATTGTTTCTTGTAAGTTGCACTTTATCCAGGCATTTTTCCAGACTAATGTATTTAATTTGCTTCTTTGTGATCAAGCAGCAAAAGAAGTTTATAAAACAATCACAAATTGACAGAGTGCACAAATCAAATGTAGTCTAAGTAGATTAAAAAATACCAATGCCCAAGACTGTACTAGAAAATGTTCCTAAATGTGTTTAAATGCAAAACAACTTCTTTGCTTTCACTAATTGTACATTTAAAAAAAACATATTATACAGGTGGGACAGAGTCTATTGAAGTGAATGGTGCCCAATGGGTAAGGATTAAGTGGCAGTAAGGGCACGGCTACCAGGGTAGATGCCAACAATTGGTCTTCTTCTCCATACGGTGACTGATCACCAGGAACATAATGAGACAGGGCAAGGGATTTAAAGGCCCAGAATGCTGTGTGAGTGAGGACCCCTTCAAAATATTTGTATAGGGCCCTCACAGGTATAGTTATGCTCCTGCCTAGAAGATACAATATCTTGTAAAAGATCTGTAATGAGTTTAGCTATGAATAGCTCAGGATTTAGCACCATGGGTCGTTATTCACTACATCAAATTTTGCCTAATCAGTATAAATTGCGCTTTGTACCAAGTTTATCTTGATCATTAAGAAATACGTTTTTTTTATTGATTTGACAATAAAAGTACTTTTTAATTACTCACCTGTCTTAGAGCTGTTTCTCTATGTGCAGGTTTATTTCTTATCCAAGGAATTGGACTTTCAGCCCAACAACCTCTAAGTCAGTTGTCAAGTGCCTGGTGTTCTGCATTCACAGGATCTTCAATCACAGATAAGAGTTTATTGTGCATACTTGTCCTTGTTCTCTATATTGTGTTCTATAGTGCATAAATTTTTCTTACCTTTATCAAGTTCCACCTTGTCCTATCTAGTGCAGCTTAAAGATTTTCACCTGTTTTTAAAATGCATATTCTTCTTTGATAGTAATATTTTTATTAATATGTCTTGCTCCCTAAGACTTGCCACCCGTTAGCATTGTGTTTGTCTAAAAAGGCAAGTGCATGCCACATGTGAAAATGCATATAAGTGCTAGACCAGTATATCTGCGGCTGATATGCACTGGAAGCATAGGCATGTGTATATTAATATGTCAATGACACCGGTGTCACAGAGCTTTTCACATTCATTTCTACAGTTGACTAATTTCAATGGGTTATCCATCATGTGCACTACATGTAGAAACCCCATTGAAATGAAGGCACTGTTAAAAAGAATGGCAAATACAGTAGGTAAATGAAATCCGGCAATGTGCCCCAGAGCCCAAAGTCATTGACCAGCCTCATTGCTAGACGGCCTGGTCTTGGTTCCCAGAAAACAAAGGAGATAATGAAAATAGAGTTCCCCTGCTAAAGTGGAAGTCAGTCTCAGGCTCGACTAAGTGGAAAGGGATTCCATTATACTAAAATAGTAACAACATGTGCAACAATACAACACAGACAGAAAGTGTTAAATAAAACTTTATTGAAACAAAAATTCAAACTCTCGACCAATTTATTAATCAATAAAGTATTCTTCTTGTATTCTACGGTGATCATCTTTTTAAAATCCAATGGGAAATCTTGGAATCCAGGAAGAATTTGTAATCCAATGGGAAATCCTCCAGGAATCCACAGAAAAAAACTGTAATTCAATGGGAATCCTTCTTGTAATCCATGGCAAATGTAATTCAAGTGTAATCCAAGGGATCTTTTTTTGAAATCCAATCTCAATTATTTTTGAAATTGTAATGTAATCCCAGGGAATTCGTCTTGTAATCCACAGCAATCGCCCTTAATTTAGATCCAACAGATCTTCTGTTTGTAAGACACTGGAAATGTTCCGTATTTGTAATCCACAACAATTCTTGTTTTTCTTTAATCCTAGCAAGATTTTCTGTTTTAAATCCATGGGAATTATTCTTCTTGTAGTCCACTGGAAAACCTTCTTTTTGTAATCAATGGGAAATCCAAAAATCCACAAAAGGTTATATAAACTGTTCTGCTCAGAGTTCCGCCATAGAATGACTGGAAAGTGAATTTTCTGGGAATGGGTATGTAGACAATGCACTCAAAGAGATATGAATGCTTTGAATGCACTAAAATGCAACAACAGCATCCAAAAAACTGTGCAGCATTGCACAAGCTCACAGAGAATGGGATTCATTTGTATATGCTTTTGCATGTTTTGCCCTTTTGTTAAAAAAAGCAATTTATGTGCAGCGATTAAATGTCTTATCGTTAATAGGAAGTTGTCAGTGCCTCTGCAGGACTATGTGTTAACTGTTATATAGTGAACATTATTGTAAAATGCAAAAAAAACTGTCAATGGTCTCAACTACCTGCTCAGCTCTATTGTAAATAATAAGGAAGGAATGAGGATGTGGATGTCCAGACAAGGGTAATTTCAAGATAAATTGATCAGCTGAAAGGCAGCAGAAAATGTAAAATCAACAATTCCCAAATGATCGAATTATTAGTTTGGGTGATACCTTTATGAATTAATAAAAAATGTGTAGAGTTTCTTCTTTTATATTGTGATTTATTGTTCTGCAAGTATTCAACAAACAGAACAAAAGGGATAAAAACCAACAACATTTCAATATCATCCTTGCTCTAAAGCTTCCAGCAGTTCCACTCGTTTATTGCACATGTTCCTCACTAAAGAGTGGAAAAAGAAGGAAAAAAGAGAGATCTGTATAAAGGTATCAGAGAAATATCAGACAAAGATAGAGAAAGTGAGGGAAAGGTCTAAGAGAGCAGAGATTGGACTGGATGGGGTCTGGTGATGGGGACAGTGGGGATGATTGTTTTTGAGCACAACATATTCATTTTTTTACTGTTCCAGGACCAAGGATTCTAGAGTAGTATATTACATTTAAATAATATATTTAACTACATGCAGTAAATGCAACAGTAACAATTTCTTATAAAATGTTCAAAAAACTCACTTTGTGCCGCAAAAATGTATTTGAAAACTGTATGTCTTCTGTGCCACCATGAATGAAACTTGTAATCGGATTATTGAGGGGTTTTTTTTTTACTACCAGAGCATCTGTGTGTCAATAGGCCAATTTTATCCAATTGCTTTGAAGTGAACTTAATGCTAGGTCATTCTAACACTTTTTTAGATCTCAGGCAGATATCTGCTATGACCATTGTTTGTCTTTCGACGTGGTGTCTTTGTTGGTGAGTTGTGAGGCAGCATTTGACCTACATGTAACTCTGTGCATCTAGTGTTGATGTTCCAAATTTGCGTTCAAAGTGGCCAATGAGACAATGGGCTGTTTATTCACAAAGTGGAATGCTCTGGTAAGGTTCCTAGCTAGAGGAGATGATTGGGTGGAAATAAGACATTAAGACGATTAGGTAGGGCTGAGGGGAGTTGAGTAGCTAGGGAAGGATGTTTGTGCAGAAGAAGAAGGAATGGTATCTTCTCAGATAATATTTGTGCAGATAATATTTGCACAGATAATATTTGTGCAATGTTTATAAGATAATATTTGTGCAATGTTTATCAATGTTTTCTACAGGCCATGAAGAGACCTGTTGTTTGATTAAGCATCATTACTTGGTAGAATCAGGCTGCACCTGGTACACCTACTCCTGTGTTATGTTTTGCCTTAGTCATTAAAGTCCTCTTCAGCCTAGAGGCTTTACTTTAGTCTTGGGACATATGCTGGTAGATTTTGGAGTGTCTGTGGAAGAACATTCATATTTAGGATTTTACATAATCAAAATCAAAAGAAAGCCGATGTGTACTATTTCTGCATCTAAATTTCCTGCAAGGAGGCAGCATTGTTTAGTTCAAGAGTTTGAGGGAATTAGAACACCTGAATACCTGAATGCTCAGGTGTAGAAAGGTCAATTTAAATGGGAAATTGGAAGCATAGGCTGTTGCCCCAGATACTCTAATATTATTATTTTCCCTCTACTAGCTAGTGATTTGTGCAGTATATAAAGCCACTCTTGTGAAGAAACAGCCTCTCTAGGTGTGGAACTGAGACCAGGATTAAGTCCTACAAAAGAACTCCATGCAGATTGCTTAAATCAGTGGATAATGTTTTGGGAACAAAGCCAGAAACATTATGAAGGAGGCAGATCAAAAAACCCTACTTTGTGAGTATGAATTAATTCAAGAAAAAATAAGTTATAAAAGGAGAGTAGTTTAAAAAGCAGCAATTCAGATGATGCATTCTCTCTTTTTCTCCCTGATGACAGAGTGCAATACTTTTGCAAATAAAATGAACAAAACTAATTTAAAGGTGAAACCTTTAGTGGCTAACTATATAAAAAATAATTGCATTTTCAATGCTCTTAGGCCCCTTAATGTGGCAGATTACAAATGAGGCTTAGATTACACGTTATACAGTGCCTTCAGTATTCAGCCTCAAACACATCTTTCATATTATTTTGCCAAAGATTCTGAATTGTTTTTTATACTGATCCACAAAGTATTGAGTGTCATATAAAATCAATAGTCTAAAGCCATTCTACAAATTACTAATAATGAAAACATAAATGATTAAATTGAAAAGTATTCACACTCATCATAATTGCCAGCTCAATTTTGCATAGGTGGAATACATTAACTCAAAAGTTACACAATGTAACTATTGTATCTACCTGTGTAAGAAATTAGGCTGGGTGCAAACTTCAAGAAAATTCTAATGATGTAATAGTTTTAGCAATTTTTTCCATCCACTGAAAAAAAAACCCAGTCGCAATCAGAATTTCAATTCCTGTGTATACACTATTGAAGTTTTATTGTTAGATGCTATGGAATTTAGCAGTTGATTATAGCTTTTTTTGCAGTTTTTGACGTTATAGCTCTTTTGCTTTTATTTAATAGCTCTAATGCAGTGTATATTGTTTGTGGTGGTGGTACCGTTATTTGCTACTGTTAGTGGTTTATAGCCCTGGGGGTTGTTGGGGGCAGATTGTTTATGGCTCTGTGTTTATAGCTCAATGATTATAGCTCATGGCTTGGTAGCAGTGGGTGGTAGAAGTAATAGGGTTCCTTTAGGTGGGATTAAAGTGTTTGTTTATAACTCTTGAGCAATGTCTGCCCAGATGGGGATGTCTGTTTGAGTTTGGAGATGGGGAAGATGGTTTTCTTAAATGGCTATGGGTAATATTATATTGAAGTTTTACACCATTTACCATCAGAGCTGAGCACTTCATCTGTCATAACCATTAGCTGAAAAGACCATGACTCTGCACACTCCATAGAGATCTATGGACACTGTTGGTCGTGAGGACATACACACTGCAGGATTGGAACAACATCCTTCCATCATTGAACAAGATTTTTAGTTCCGTTTAAAAATCTCATTCAACGATACAATGTGCTTTGGAATGATAATCATTCACTGTTACAGCCTACACACTAATGTGATATCAGGCCAACCGGTCTTTTATTTCTGATTGGCCTGATAATCGGCTGAAAACCCTAATGTGTATATCAAGCCTTAGTGTGTCACATGTTGCAAATTTTTATGCAAATATGAATCCCCCTTTCTCTGTGAGGCCCTACAGAAAAAAAAATCAAAATGAAGATAAAAGTGCAATTCAAGCAAGTCAGATATGTGATTATAGAAAGTGAAAAATCTGGGGAAGGGTACAAGACATTGACCATCTCTCTGAGCTCAGTTGCACCTGAGCAAAACCATGTTGCATTGGAGAGGGAGGTAAATTTAAAATGTGGGGACAGATTTAAAGTTTGGATAGGGCATGTCCTAGATCAACTTTAATTTTCAGTGTAAAACTAAATCTAGCAGTTATTTGTGTGCTAGATGAAAATACAGCCAGTATTAAACTTATGTGCAAAATAATAAACTAATTTGCACCCCTTGCATTGTACCATGGTTTGTCCCAGAGAACATTTACTCCTTTTTTTGCCTTACTTACTGCCTAAATGACTCAGGCCCTATATCTTCATCTATTGAAGACATTCCTCTGGGTGATCCGGTTCCCTTCCACAGTCAAAAAACATACTGTTTGGTTAATTGGCTTCTAACAAATTAAAGCTAGTGTATATTAGAGATGTTCACTGACCCCCGTGTTTTGGTTTTGGATCTGGATTAAGTTCGTGTTTTGGTTTTGGTTTTTGGCAAAACCACCTTCGCATGTTTTGGTTTTGTTCTTGGATCCCTATTTTTTTTCTAAAATCCCTATTTTTTTTTGCTAAAATCACATAATTTGGCTCTTTTTGTTCCTACATTATTATTAACCTCAATAGCATTAATTTCCAGTCATTTCCAGTCAATTTTTGCTAAGTGGCAAGAACACTGCTACCCGGTTTCTCTGTGAGCAATGGCACTGAGCAATGTCACTGGAGAACGGAGAGTGACAAGAACACTGCTACCCCTGTTTCTGTGTGAGCAATGGCACTGAGCAATGTCACTGGAGACTGGAGAGTGACAAGAACACTGCTACCCCTGTTTCTTTATGAGCAATGGCACTGAGCAATGTCACTGGAGACTGGAGAGTGACTAGAACACTGCTACCCCTGTTTCTGTGTGAGCAATGGCACTGGAGACTGGAGAGTAACTAGAACACTGCTACCCCTGTTTCTGTGTGAGCAATGGCGCTGGATCTCCTGGGGAGGGCGGTACTTATGGATTCCAAAACCTGTGAGATCCATCAATGCAACAATGACGTTTTGCCTCGATTCAGAGCTGAGGACGCACAAAAGTACCTAGCCAGCTGGTGAGCCTACTCGGATCCCCGAAGTTTGGGTGGGTTCGGTTTTCAGAAAACCGAGCCCGAGCATCTCTAGTGTATATATTTTTGTTTGGTAGCGAATTTAGACTGTAAAATCCACTGATGTGAATGATTAAGCAGCATCTGTAAAGTACTGCATAACAGTTTGGTGCTATACAGGGCCTTATTAAGGGTTCTGGCCGTCCTAGGCTAATACACTCGTAGCGCCCCCCCTCCTCAAATCATTAAAGAAAAATTAAGGATTATTATCCAGCAAACAAATTTAGACAGATTCTCTTACCTGTTCTTTCTAGCTTGTTCTTGCAGCTTGTTATTGTTTAGCTGTCTTTTGGAAAGTAGGGGCTCTGTTTTGAAAATGTGCAAACATTACAAACCCTCAATGATTAGGCACTTTAGAAAGCATCCTCATGAATGCCAAACAATACAGAGATCATGCCCTCTCCCCCAACAGCCATTTACTTACACCCCAGTGGCCAATTCATGATGCCCCTGGCAATTTCATCACCCGCTTCCCAAGTTAATTCATCACCTACCGCACAGTCAATTAATCATCCACCTTAGCTCCCCCAACATATCTTCCACTTGCCAATTAATAACATTAGTGAAAAGGATGTATGTATAAATGTCTCTTAACACCCAGTGGCCAATTAATGACCCTCTTCCCCCAGCCATCTAATCACTGTGCCCCTTATCACACTCTGTCCCCGTCCATCACACTCTGCCCCTCAATACACTGTCCCACTTGCAGCACACTGTACCCCTCCATCACACTCTGCCCCTCAGCACAATGCCCCTCTTGCAGCACACTCAGTCCCCCTTAATCATACTTTCCCCCTTACAGTCCACTCTGCTGTCACCCTTCAGCACACACTGACCCCCATTGCAGCACACTCAGCCCCTCAGCACACTGACCCCCATTGCAGCACACTCTGACCCCCAGTGCTGCACACACTGACCCAAAGATTACTTTCAAATTTGTTCAGGCTATTGTTTACCATTTCAGCTCAGCTCTCAGGTCAGACTGCCAGAGAGTGCTTAACACTGGAGGCTAGTGCTTCCAGACGTTTAATGTAGGAATCAATATCAACCTCAACATTTGAGTCTTTCCCCTAGAATGCATCTATCTGGCTACCATCTCTGATGTAGAGTGCCAGGAAGTATAGGTAATTTGGAACAAACTGGCACTTTGTATTTAGTAGGTCATTTGTCTCAATGTTAAACCATTCCTGTATCTTTCCATTTAGATATATTCAATATGTCCAATAATGTGTGTGTATAATAAATATTTTATTACAAAACCTGAAACATTAATTCTGACATGGCATTTAAACACAATAAAGTCCATGAATTGAAAAAACTGATCTGTCTTAAAATATTTATTGATAAAAAAAAAAGTTAAAATATTTGTTTATACAAATATGATGAGAAAAATCCCATGCATACTGTTGGCGTACAATAAAAATAACATAAATTTTGATGGCTTTACAAAATAACTGTGTTACAGTTACTTACATCAAGTGTGTCCGTCAGAGCAAGTAAAATTTGTGTCTACATTTTTGTGCTGACAACGTAACTGAAGATTTTAACACTTTCACAAATAGTTTTACCATCATTATTTTACCACTCAAACAATGGCATGTGAACATTGATAAAATATTGGTCTTTTCAGAAACACATTTTTAGCGGGTGCAGTGAAAATGTGCTCTTACCAAGAGGTGTTTGTCACGTTAACATTTTAGGATATGTTTGTATTGTCACTTTATTGAGAATTTGTACATTGTGCATTTCACTGATAATTTGTATAATCAATGCAACTAAATATATTACTTACATTATAATGATAAATAGAGACACATTAAACTGAACATTGTAAAAAAGTAGCTTCAATATGAAACATATTTCTTTGAGAACTTCTTTTTTTCTCCTAAGATGTCCTTTGTATAGTAGGCAGGTCAAGTCACAGGAGTGTAGTATTATTTCTGGATTTCTCTGTCTGACAAACTATAAAGGATATATTTCCATTTTCTTCCAGCAGCTACAACATACAAGAAATGTTTAATGTACGTGTAGGCAGTATTTCCTTTTATCTCATTTTCCGCAGCCTCATTCTGTTTTCTTTGTCCCTTTTTTTAAGTGAATTAATAAATTGGTTGAAAAAATGTTCCTGATCTTTCTTTTTCTGAACAACACGGAAACGCTGGTCTCTCCCGTACTTCTCTGCAAATTCCTTAAAGGAGGTTCTAAAAAGAGAAATAAAAAAGAAATACATACATCACTAACAGATTAGAACGTTCACTGATAAAAAGTAGCACTGACGCGTTTTGCTTTTTTTTTAATGTAAAGATTAAAATATTCTGAAAGAAAATTTCCAATCGGGTTCATTAATTTGATGAAGTGCATCATAATGTCTCTATGTCTTTGTCTTGCAAAGTCTTGCTGAAGGAGTGGCTCCCTCTCATTTTAATATTACATGCCCCTATTGAGTTGAGTGAATGGCCATCTTTTAAAAGAACACTTCTCTAGTAAAAAAAAGAGAGCACCGGAGTGAGGGAAAATGAACTGACACCAGATCAAGGGATTGTTGTCCAATATGTTGGGTACACAAAATTAAATAAATAATTGCAACCTCATTTACAAACATTACATCTCGGTGCACTATTTGTACGGAACCACATCAACAAGTTAACTTGTATATGCTTTGTGGAAGGTAGACCATTGAAGCCAGTGCCTGATTGATGTTATGATTTACTGCAAAATCTGCACCTAAATCATGTGTTAATTAATACTTTGCTGTAAACTTGTGTGTAGTCAATTTTCCAGTGTTTGCTGCTTTAATTTATTTGCTCTACTCTTGCACCATAATTAATATCAGTTAATGTATCATTAACTGATATTCTCTTTCTTCCTCTGATCATCTTCCTCCAACCCCACTTCCTGCTTTGTTTCTCTTGTTTGTCTGCCCCTCCCTTCTAGATTGCTAGCTCTCACGACCAGGGCCCTCTTATCCTCATGTCCACCTTTTGTTGTTCCTTTCCCCTCGGCTACCCTACTCGATTTCCTCATCTCTAGGCCCCTACCCTTGATCTCATCTTCACCCTTATCTTCTCACCTCACTAGCTTTAATCCTGCTAGCTGCGTCCCCCTCTAGGGCACAGGTAAAGCTTATTTTATTCCTCTCTCCCCTCTCTTGCTTGCTTTAGTTCTCTCCCCCTTCCACTCTCTAGCTTCTTAGTATCCTGCCCTCTACTTTGGCTTCATTAGTACTAGTGAATTGATTACTTACTGCACTTTATTTCTGCAGCCCTGTATGCCTTGTCCTGTTTTGTTCTATGCTCTACTGGGTTGATAGTTTGTTATTGTCATGCCCTGTAGGCTGTGTCCTGTTTTTGTTTTGTTTTGCTTTCCCCATGCTCTATTAACGGCGGTGCGGACACCTTGTGGCACCTCATAAATAAACGATAATTATAATACTATCATCCTCTAAATGTTTCACTCCAGGACACAATGGATTTAATCATTTATATCTGTAAACTTAAATTATACGCAAAATATAAGAATAACAACAAGCAGCTAACAACGTTTTCAATTACAGTACAATGGGCTCTAACAACAATGACACACTCTTAGAATATGTCTTATAATACCTTGGAGACAACTTTGATTCTTCTAAAAGCTTTTTAAATTCTTCTTTGGCAAGCATTAATTTACATCGCTTTTCTTTATATTCTTCCTTAATCCGAGTCTTCGCAAACTGTTCAAACACCTATAAAAGAAAAAAAATGATACATGTTGACTGGCTCTCATTTTGCACCCTATTTGTCTATGAAAATAATTATCAGCAACCCTAAATAAAGATTAGAACTGCCACATCATCTGCTTGATGTGAGTGGTTGAATAATTCCCAGTAACTCATTGTACTTATTGCCTATTTCCCAGACCTTACCCACCAGGGCATTGGCAGGACCTTACAAAGTCCAAGTGAGAAGAGCCAACTGGTAATATATTATGTGATGTTACCTCTATTTACAAAATTGCCCCTTTAGATCTAAGCTTAGGGAAAAATCCTCCCATGTATGTGGAAATTTCCTTTAATAATAAAGCTTCAGACATAATGTTAGCCATTAATTATAATTGTTGGCTGGGCAAGCCATTCTCTCGTTATATCTCATAGGGGATAAATGTGGATTCATTTGTATTTGAAATGCAAAGAATTGACGAAGAACATACTTCTAAACTTTCAAAGAAACTAACAATTCAATACATCAATATAGATCTAAAAATATAAACAGTCATTCTGTTGACCCATCTGTGGTAAATTTAATCAAACAGATCAATTGTCCAATAATGCAATAATCATGTGGAATTATTGCAGTTTAATCAGATTAATCAGACTGATTAATTAGAAAAATTTGGTTATTCGAGTTCATTGAAAAGTATCCTAATTCAGCTATCTACTTTTCATAACATAATATTTATTAGAGCTGGTCAAAGGATCAGAGATGGCAGTTAGGTCTTATTTAAATTTATCCTGATATTGAAGGGAGCTTTTGCCACTGCAGTCATACAGTTTAAATGGTTATTGCAATGCAAAGTCACAATACTAAAACTATGTAGGGCAAGGTTTCATGGTCTTTCAAGATCACAACTTCATATAGTGTTGCAGTAAAACGTACCCAACTGTGATGTCAACAAACAGTTTGTGCGTTTGTGCCCATGTGTTTTGCTGTAAATGACTAATATATATATATATATATATATATATATATATATATATATATATATATATATATATATATATATATGTCATGTGAAACAAATCTCTTTTGTTGGACATAGAGAGAGGCTCCTGTTTTTGCCACAATACATGTAGAGGTGATATCGCAGGCTGAGTGCCACACACAGCTAGACATGATGGTCCTGTTTCATGTGTGAACACAAAAAGAACGCAACTTGAAAAAAAACAAAACTGACGTAACTTGCACGTGAATCTCATGAAACTTTTCCATTTGAAAATGGATCTGTGCTCTGGCTATATGGTACTTGCTGTACTGCAGGATATACACATACATATGTACAATATCAAGTCCCATCAGAACACATAAAAAAAATCTAAAATTAATTTACAACTATTAATACTATAATCAATAATAAAATTATTTTTTTTTTTTTTTCATGAAATACATAAATCAAGGTGTTCTCAATGCCTGATGTATAATAAATTCATTTTTATAGTTTGCCTAACTTGCAAACACCTGTTCTGGCATGAATAAGTGTAGTCATCACTATCAGTCTGCTCTTATACTTGTGCTGTATCTGGTGCAAATGTTACAGCTAAGAAAAAGGTACCTAAGAGATGGCTAGAGCTTGAATCAGACAAATGTGCATGTGCTCAACCTATGCCCTGTACGTTGCCTATGTGCATCCGCCCCTTCACATCTGCATTCCACCGTTCATGCTGTAGGTGTTATTTATGATTGGACATGAATTGGATTCAATTGCGTTCACTGGCAATTTCACGCAAGACATGGCGCACGCAACAAGACATATGTCCAAAGATGACTCAGGTCCCATGTACCTATGTTACTTCTGTTTATGCCCATAAAACATACCACTAACTCAGTGAACCATTATTAAGTTAACACATTGGAAGCAAACATTTAAACACCAAATTGCCTTCTATTCATTTATATAATATATAATTACTTTTGGATTTTGGTGGGTCTCTGTAATAATAAAATATTTGTTGTTGTTTTTTTAGTTAATTTAATTTCGTTATTTTAATTTTTTAAATAATAAAGTGTTGTTTCATATGTACGCGTAGCTAATACTGAATAATGTTCCAGTCATTTGTTCAAACCATGCAAAACAACATTCATATGAATTCCAAACAAACACTTCAAAGGTTCATTCATCCATCTCCTTCTCGCTCTCTTTATGTAAATGTATAATGAGTGAAATTCACAAAAGGATCATTAAGTCATTACATGTATTTTAACGCATGAGTTAACGATTTTTTCCTTTTACAAAATATTCACCAACAATTAACAAATGTATTCCAGGTATGGAAGCTAGTTTAGCGATGTATTAATTCACTTAAATACTCACTGATGATGATAAAAATAGTAAAAATTGACATTTCAGTGGTAATATCATGTTACACTTTAAAATTCTTCAGGAAGAGACTTTTGTGAATTCCTCTTGATTCCGTTTTAAATATGATAACAATGAACACACCTGTTTTCTTTCATCTGAGTTTAATAATAGATATCGAGGATCGAACACAATTTTATGTAGCTCTTTTTCCCATGTGGAGAACGCTGATACCTGCAGAACAATCACAATAGTTAGTATCACTTTAAACATTCTGTCCACTTGATAAACATGAGAAGAATCATATCCCCTTGAAATATTGTGTGATGTGTAATGACATCTTAATAAACTTGAAAACATTTTCAAAAAGCATCTAAATAAAATTTCCTTGCTGAGAACAGAAAGTGTCTACTATTGTTAGAAAAATATGTTAATATTTAAGAACAATACATTAATCTGCATATGGAAACCAATCTCAATATATTGACCTAAAAGCCAAGATTGCTTGTGATACATTTTACTTAACATACACTTTATGGACAAACGTATTTGGCCACACCTGTTAATTATTGAATTGAGGTGTTTCAATCAGACCCATTGCCATGAGGTGTATAAAATCAATCACTTAGCCATGCAGTCTCCATTTGCAAACATTTGTGATACAAAATGGGTCATTCTGAAGAGCTCAGTGACTTCAGGCGTGGTACTGTGATAGAATGCCACCTTTGCAATAAGATGGTTCGTGAAATTTCATCCCTGCTGGATATTCCACTGTCAACTATAAGTGATATTATTAGAAAGTGGAAACTTTTAGGAATAACAGCAACTGTTAGATCGGAAGATCGTGTTAAATCACAGAGCAGGGTCAGCGACTGTTAAGGCACATGGTGCGTAAAAGTTGCCAATGCTCTGCTGATTCCATAGATGAAGAGTTCCGAACTTCCACTGGCATTAATGTAAGCACAAGTATTGTGCGGCGGGAGCTTAATGGAATAGGTTTCCATGGCCAAGTAGCTGCATGGAAGTCTCACATCACCAAGACCAATGGCAAGCGTTGGATGGAGTGGTGTAAAGGACACCAACACTGGACTGTGGAGCAGTGGAAATATGTTCTGCGGAGTGACAAAGCCTTACAAGAACAGTGGAAGCTGTTATCGCTGCAAAAGGGGGACCAACTCAATATTAAAGTATATATATTGAATACAATGTCATTACAATTCCTGTTGGTGTAATGGTCAAGTGTCTGAATACTTTTATAAATAAAAAATCGAGTGCACCAACGAAACTAATCTCAATAAATATAAAATGAATTAGTGAATAAATAATGATGAATAAAAGATGGTGGCCTTCGTCTGAAGAAAAATAAATTTATTGTAACCAATGTAAAAGTAATAATCTAGAAATATAATTCATAAACAACACAAATAAAAATACAAATCAAAAATATAAATCTCAAATAGTAAAAAAATGTAAAAGAACTGCCTCTAAAAGAGGATATCAATATATATAATAGTATGCATGTCTGAAAATGTAGAAATGACAATGAGTGCAAATAATGAACGTTAATTGAAAAATCTTCAGTCTAGAGATTGACACATAGTAGATAAAACAAAGTGTGTGGCCAGTACACTTTGTAAAAAAATTCCAAAATCCTTGACATGCGTGGACAACTAAGAGTATCAGTAGCGTAAAGAATCAACCAGTAGATGACAGTGGTTAGTATAAATAGAACGGTCTCTCCTGATACCGTAGCACCTGTTATAAACGCTGATTGCACATCCGGATGCAATTCTCCTGTATAATAAATGAGGGGACATGTATGCATGATAGGTCCCTTATATTTGTAACCTCACTGGTGGAGGATGGGGGCGTCTGGAAAGAGTTTTCCCCTATAGAATTCCAACAGATGAAGAAATACTGATAACCCCAATCTGGGGGTAAATGTATCAAGCTGAGAGTTTTCCGGCGGGTTTCAAAAACCAATCAGATTCTAGCTATCATTTATTTAGTACATTCTACAAAATGGTAGCTAGAATCTGATTGGTTGCTATAGGCAACATCTCCACTTTTCAAACACGCCAGAAAACTCTCAGCTTGATATATTTACCTCCTGGTGTGCTTCCGTTTGTATTAATAGAGATGGGCTGGTAAGCTCGCTTGAGAAAGAAATTGTTGTCCAATGGTGTATATTGTTCAGCTTATTACTCTAAGACGGTCTGCTATTTCATACATGCACTGATATTAATCCAAACCACTGACGCATTTCGTCTGCTCTAGGCTGACTTTTTCAAAGTCTGAATACTTTTGTCCATATAGTGTATCTTTTCTATAAGATGGGTTCATGGCATTCAGATGCTGTGCCAAAGTAGGAATCATTTCAGATATACAGTACATGATAGGTCTGCTCATCTTCAGTATTTACCCTGTATCCAACATAAACAAGTGTCTTTAGACTAGGATTTTATAGTGGGACAAAAGGCAGAAACCATGACTGGAATTTTTGTAGCTGTTGCTCTCTTCAACATATTTTTGTTGTTTAGGATGAGGTCTATTTTACACAACCATTTAGTGATATATCGAGCAGCGTCATAGCAGTAGAAGAATATTATGGGGGAGGTTAAAATCCCTCTAAATAAATTGATAATTCATCACCAAAACACTCCAATCTCTTAACCCCTTCAATGCTAATGATACGTGGGGCTTTAGTCTCATTCGTCTTTAGCACACAGAGGTTTCAAATAAGTAACAATGAATCTTACCCGTCCACCACTTGTATTTCTAGCCAGTGGTGGCCTTGGGGAATAGGCAGCAGGTAACAATGTCAGAGTTCAGTCCTCTGCATTACAGAAATACTAGAAGATCCAGAGAGATTGGGACGGCCAATAAGAATGCACCTCCTCCCATTTTGGCTCCTAGAGACTCACTGGTACCCTTGTTTAAAAGAAGGGAGTTCCTTCTTTCAAACAATGAGGCTCCTTAGGAGTTGTTGTCTGGTAGTCAAGTATTATCTAGAAACCTGGTAAATCAACCGCACTAAAAGGTAAACACCATATTTATACTATACTGACCCCTTGATGTGTGCTTACAAAATATTGCAACTGTATTGAATACAATCCCCAGGTGCACCCTGAATATCAATTTCACCTGTGCAATATGGATAGAGGAAAGGGAAAGAATTACCATGTAGAAGAAGGTTTGCTACAATATGGTATAATGTGCAAAAAAAAAGGTGAATCGGAGAGAGATAGTGTAATGACCGGTTTAAAAAATCACTTTGAAATTTCTGTAAGATTAGCAGATCAATTTATGTGTAGTCACTTTTTTAGGACTGAAGAAAGAACACATTTATTATTAAACATATAAAAAATAATCTAAAAAGCAAAAAATTAAAACACTTAAAAGCATTAAAAGATCATGTGTTACCACCAGACAATAACCCCATACACTGCAGAAACCATTAAGAAGTCCAGGGATGGGGGTTATAATGCCAATGAACTTGTGACACCTTTGCTTGAAGTGGTAGGTTATTTTTTTTAAAAATGAGCTACACATATTATTCATACACAAGTTATACATTTCATTCAAGACGGTGCAAACTAGCAAAAAAAAATGCATTCTAATTTTAAATGCAGTTTTTATTATTAAGTGCTATTCTAGTTTACTTTCTTGAATTCAATACAAACAAGCACTTTCTGTAAATTTTCTTCTATGTCATGAGGTATAAGCAAACTAATGGTAATTTCTAGTAAGTCTTCTGGAAAAAAAAACAAGGTAAAAATAGTGTGGGTACTGCATACAAAAATTACTGATATTGATGTTGGAACGTGCCAAAATATGCTCAGCACACGAAAAACCTCAGCTGTGAAAGGGTTAAACATCCATTTATTTTAAAATCAGAAGATCTGGGCAATTTTACTGTTGAGCAAAATCAACATTTTTTTTTCATTTACATAGGCAAAGTATTTCAGTGGGGGAAAATAACCCAATTGAAATACATTGCCAATAGGAATAATTGGGAAACCCAGCCAATCACAAGCAATACTTACTTACTGTCCGCTTGTGATTGGCTGAGCAGGTACTGAAACAATAGGGCTAGTGGCAAAGCAAGGAAATACTATTTGTAACTGTCTAGCATGCCCAGGACATGTTTGCAATTTGAGTTTCACATGAGACAGCATATCCATGCAGTTAATGACTGTGCTGGCTTGCTGGGACTTATAATTCAACAATAGTATTTAAACTCTTCTTTTTTTTAAAAAAAGTGTATATTAATATATATATATATATATATATATATATATATATATATATATATTGCACTGAGCAATTTTCCATTTCTTTCAATTGGTAATGCATTTCTGTGGGCTTTCTGTGCTTATTCAAATGCATTGTCCATTGAAATGAATAGGAAATCTCACTCATCTCACTGGTTTTCATGCAATCTCTGCTATGTGAAATCAGAGAGATTATTTTTGGACATTACCGTGGTGATTTTGTAAATGGGCCTTTAATAGATTCTCCCTTCTCTACACTTCACAATGCAGAAATTGATGATTTCTGAGATTGTAGGATGCATGGCAGCTTCTTTCGGAGGTTTCAAAAATTACAAATCTCCATGTAAATCATTATAACCTATCAACTGAAATTTTACAATATTTGGTTATTTCAGTTTCTACACAATATATGCCCTATTAAATTTGTTTATGTTTAACTTTACCTGTTTTTTAAAATGGGTCTCTTATCCAAAACTAAAGTGATACTTTGTCAATACTTCAGGTGGCTTTTGCCACTGAAGTCAAACGATGAAACGGTTATTGTGGTACAAAATCACAATAGTGAAGCAATTTAGATCGCAACCTCATATTAAATTAGAATCAAACTTGTACAGTTGTGAATATAACAATCAACGCCATCAAAATTGTCATTCCTACCCCTCTTTCAAGGAGCATGTTTCTGAAATATGTCATCCGTTCTTCCAAAGGAGGTAACAATTTGAGTGATGGTGACTTTTCATTCTCGACTTCCCCTTGCTCAATTGTATGAGAATCTTCGGTTCTTTCATAAAATATTAAGAAATAGTAAACATGTTATCAAATGTACCAACATGATTATGCATAAAAAAGGCACTATACGAGTTCTGTCATTATGCGATATTATAAAGTTCTTTTCAATTGTCCTTTTCAAAAAGTAGGGGCTTCTCCATGAAAGACATATGAGGAAATTATTTATCCTCAAAAGGAGGAACTAATATACAGACGTGCTTCCTTCGGCCAACCACTATGTTATTTCACAGAAGTAATTTGATTTAAAAGTCCCAGTGTACTATATATGCTACACAGGTATGGGGGACGAAGGGGTCAATGAAGTATGAAACCGACATTTCTGAAAACAGATATTAGACCTGTCCTTTAAATATTTGGGAGATGCTATCAGTGGCAATTTCTGTTCTTAAATTTTGTCTACAGTTTGTTTTCTTGGAAGTCTAGTGCAGTATAAGCAATACAGGTGTCATATTTGTAGCATAGCGTTAAATACATCGAAGTGAAACAGAATTTTGTGACCAATATACCATACTGTAAAAAATTAAAATCACTCAGATTCTGGAGAAACGTGCACTATTTAGCCTACATACACCCTATAATTTATGGTTACTGTCCAGAACAGCCCTGGGATTCAAAGTAGCCCTGGCACACCGACCAAAATATTTATTCTTAGGGAAGGATTGGCAAGGAGGATTGGTGTGAAATGCCCCCCCCCCCCCCCCCCCATGCCACTCTGGTTTTTACAGCTAACCACTGGGAGGTTTTGATGGCCCCTACACTACTCCAAGGACAGTCAAGACATTATCCCAGCTATGATTAATTATCATTGTGACTGGACTGTAATAATGGGCAGCAGGCAACCGCATGAGCAATCTCTATGGCCTCATGGTTGCATAGGACAGCTAACATCACCAGTGGCGTACAGCCAGTCCAACCCTGGTCCTACCTTCAGTTACTATATTTAAATGATAAGGTTTCCAGATCTCAGACACTTTCCATTGATCACACTAAGGGCCTCATTTAGAGTCGGACGCAATGTTCGTCTACGACTTACATGAAAGAGTAGGAATGCGAGCGTGCCACAGCTTGGTAGGGTATTACGAGTGGCATGCAACCCCAGTTGTGTTCCACTGGTAATACCTTACCAAGCTGGGACCAGTTCCTGCAACTAGCTAACTACTTGCGCCACCTAATTCCTGCCGCACTTTTTCAGTCTTGTTTTGACCTGTGTTCCGCCTGCATCTTGATCTGACTAGGGTAGTTTTTGCGGGTAGACACCCATAGTATCTGAATTATTTGCGGTCATGCCTACATAACTCCGTGTTTCACCCTTTGCCTCATACTGAGACACACGCTGTCGCAGTGTACACTGCGTCTGAAAAGCAGACGGAACTGCAGGGAACTGTTGCTTACTGCGCATGCGCGTCAGTGGAAATGTGCAGGATGTGCCTGAAATGGACTTTGCGTCGGACTCTAAATGAGGCCCTAAGTGTACTATATAAATATATACCCCCACCCCACCCACTTACAGCAGACAGGCAAGATCCCTCCATGCTACTTGACTGGGAAATCATACTGCGAGGAATAGAGATCATTGCAGGTTGTACAATTGTGTAGGTGTTATTTATCTCATACAAATTGTGACATTATTTTTTTTAATACTGACAGTCTTTTTGTTCAATGCAGATTTTAAACAGCTTTTTTTTAGTCAACTAAAACACCCTCTATAGCTCCCATTCATATTATTCACAACAGAGAGATAGCGGAAAATGTAAATTTAACCATCTAATTGACATATTGATTCACAGATTTACACGTTTCACCATCAGCAGCAGCAGCTAATTATATAGCGCCACTGATTCGACAGCGCTGTGCAGAGAACTCACTCACATCAGTCCCTGCCCCATTGGAGCTTACAGTCTAAACATTTAATGGCAACTATTGAAGTGGGAATTGTTATCAAATCCTTTTTTATGCCTATTAGCTAGGCACCACTACTTGTTCAATAACATTTACACAGACTGAAGGCTGCAATTTTAACAAAAATGTACTTCACCGCATACGTACAATGTATCAAGAAGCATCCAACTAAACTAACATACTGAGCTGATTGCTTCAAGCCATACGATAAGCAAATACAACAAAGCTTTAGACATGGAAATGTGCAAGTAACACACTTTATGGTTCTATAATTCACATTGGAGCAGCATCACACCCGGCACTATTTATATATTATTTATATACTATAGGCTCTGGGAAATACAAATTTACAAATACCATGCAGAGTGCCGTTCTCTGGAAAGGTGAACAGGTAAAACTCCGAAGTTTGTATCACCAGAATTTTGCACATCTACAAAACAGACTGTTCTGAGGCAAAACTCAATTCTTTTGAAATGTTGCAGCAACTTCACTCCTCTCTAGATATGCACTGCATGTGTCACTGCAGAGAATAGCATTTCACTGGTTAAAAAAAAAAGAAGAAGAAGAAGAAGTAGGCATTGAAATATAAACAGTACATAGGAATTCCTCACCGAGGACCCATAATGCACAGGTTTAAATTATATACTTACATGAACACAGCTGGAAATGTCAAAATGACAAATCTTTTTCTTCCCCCACAGAGACTGCACAAAAAGCTGCGTATTATATGGAGAGGCAGTTGACCTGGTAGTTAAGAACACTGAATGTACAGTAACTTAGAACTTAGATAACCCTGAGAGCTTGTAGGAACCCTGGTTCAAGTCTCAGTGTCAGGAAATTTTAATTCCCAAAGTTGAGTCACGAAAATGTAATCATAAGCGTAATTCAAAAGGGCATTTATGTTTGAAAAAATAACGAGCAGCTTTGTGTAGGTCCTCTCCTCCGTATGTCTCAAGACCGCGTTGTCATGTCTTAAGCTGCATTCTCTGCTAGCTCATACTATTATTGCTATCTCACGGCCATCAATGAAGGCGTAATCAATGGAGGCGTTACTGTGCTTAATTGAACTCATGTCACTGTTATTATCTGAATATGCCATTATATTTATTATACTTATGTTAGACAATTGTCCGGTGCTATAGAATCTGTGGAACGCTAAAAAACCACTAATGATTGTGATGATGATGATGATGATGATGATGATGATGATGAAAGAGATAGACTCTTAAGGGCTAATACATTCATTTTATTGTTATTACTAAATATCTTAGAATCTCTACATCTAGTAAAATCTTAAGGATAGAGTCCATGAATATCTTATAACTGTACTTTCCATGACTGATTACAGAATCATTAAAAAGATTAAGATTGGCCTTACCTTTAATGTCATACTTTGGGCTATATTTACTAAACTGCAGGTTTGAAAAAGTGGAGATGTTGCCTATAGAAACCAATCAGATTCTAACTATCATTTATTTAGTGCATTCTACAAAATGACAGCTAGAATCTGATTAATTGCTATAGGCAACATCTCCACTTTTTCAAACTCGCAGTTTAATAAATATACCCCTTTAACTCCATGTTAACTATTGTATCCATTTACATATCCTCCCATTCCCAGTTACAGGACTTTTATTGCGCTGCATCCACTCTATGGAATTCTCTCCCTCACACAATAAGACTCTTCTCTGGGCTACAAACTTTCAAGCGTTCTCTGAAAACCCACCTCTTCAGACAAGCTTATAATATTCCTCAACCACCCTCTTAACCCTCTTACCCTCATTACATTACTCTATTACCATCCGTTACACAATTTCACACAAGACAACTACCCCCTGACCAACATTGTTGTGTGACAGGATCATTTAGCTTATGAGTCACTTTTACCTTTGCAGTCTGGTTGGACCGAAATGCAAAATGTAGACTTAACCTCATGTATCAAACTCCCACTGTCCCATAGATTGTAAGCTTGCGAGCAGGGCCTTCTCACCTCTTTGTCTGTTTTACCCAGTTTGTTTATTAGTTTACTGTTTTTGTCCCCAATTGTAAAGCGCTACGGAATATGTTGACGCTATATAAATAAATGATTATGATGATTTACATGCTTGTCGCCTTCCAGTTATTTTTATTCCATGGGCTGCTTACAGTTATTTGTTTTCTAAATGTAAATGATCAGATAATATAATTTTTGAAAAATAAAATGTACCTCTTTCTTGCCTATTGTTATTTGTTATATGAACAGAGCTGTATTTATCAAATAGACATAGCAGCCACCGAGGACAGTTCATTGGGAATCTGTAAACTGATTTATGTTTATTTGTAGTTACTCGTTAATTTCTTTTTCTACTGTTCGAGCTTTAGCTAACTCCTATCTTTGCCAAGAAAACTAATGGGAGAGAGTGACATGAGCATTTATGCATTTGAACTAGCACTGATTTGAATATTTATTAATTAAGAATGTATTCATGCATTATGCCTAGGGTAACATCAATATTGAATACTGTTCTGTTGAAGAATTTTCGTAAATTTCAAATGTGAAATGTTACACTTCAGACAGAGCTGATGCCAAAGGTTGGGTTTTTCCATTTTTACGGATAGAGACGAAGGAATCAGGCTCGAGACCAGGTAAGTACATTTTTGGGATGAGGTACAACTTCTGATATTTCACCCAAAAAGTTAATTATCGCAAGCTGCATTCACAAAACTACTACAATTGCCCTCAAAAATTAATTCTGTATCTATGAATTTGGAAGGATCATTTGGTTCATTGCATTGAGAGATGAGCAAAGTAATTTAATGCAGGTAGTTTGCTCACTGTGGATTATTTAAATTGAAGTGCCAAAATTGTCTTTAGTCTATAGAAAAGTAAAAAAATAACAATGAATTGAAACACTCAAAAATGTTATATATATTTAATGCATTACAAACAAGGGTGGAACACATAAAAAAGATTTCTCTGGATTTTAAACCCTAAAACAGCCCTGATACAGTTATCCATGCTCTCTCAGAATTGAGCATCTGAAAGGAGAGAAAACAATTGTATCCAAAGAAACCGTTCTACCCCATAGCAAACATTAAGATGACCTAAGTATGTCCCTGTTCATAAAACCCTCTTCCCAAATTCTTAATATGGCAGCACAGTGGCTTAGTGGTTAGCACTTCTGCCTCACAGCACTGGGGTCATGAGTTTGATTCCCGACCATGGCCTTATCTGTGTGGAGCTTGTATGTTCGCCCCGTGTTTGCGTGGGTTTCCTCGGGGTGCTTCAGTTTCTTCCCCACTCCAAAAACATACTAGTAGGTTAATTGGCTGCTAACAAATTGACCCTAGTCTGTGTGTCTGTCTGTGTGTATGTGTGTGTGTGTTAGGGAATTTAGACTGTAAGCTCCAATGGGGCAGGGACTGATGTGAGTGAGTTCTCTGTACAGCTCTGCGGAATTAGTGGCACTATATAAATAGATGATAATGATTACTGTATTTCTACATCAAATTCTAGTCATGTTTTAACCCTTAGGTGGCCCATCACCTAACTGTTCTCGTGAAGAATGTGTCAACAATGTAACAGATGCACTGTGCTGCATAAAATGCTATTAACAATAATTATCAGGACCAGTGCTAACATTAGGTGTACCTAGGAAGTTGCCAAAGGACCTGGGGCACCTAAAACACCAAAGGAATCTTTTTAATGCCATGTGGCATCCCCATCGCGCCAGCTGTTGACAGTGCCAAGCTCCCAGTCCCAGGATCAGAGGATGCTGCACTCACCTTCCTCCTGCTAAGGTAAGAAGCAGCAGGGGTGGGGTGCAATACTCAAGAGAGGGAGGGAAAGGGGGTGTGCTAGCCCTAATAATATATGTGTCACATTTTTATATAAATTCGGAGTGTTTGTTAAAATAAAGAGCAATGTAAATTTTTTTGTATTACTTTTAGCATTCATTATGGTCTGAAAAATAAATGAAATGTTCAATACAATGTATATACAGTATAAGATATTAATGTATTTATTGAGCTATTGTTTCTCAGTATTAACT
The DNA here is from genome assembly GCF_038048845.1 of Mixophyes fleayi. NCBI lineage: Eukaryota > Metazoa > Chordata > Amphibia > Anura > Limnodynastidae > Mixophyes > Mixophyes fleayi. Next base: position 24,023,623 of record NC_134407.1, read on the forward strand.
ACTATTACGATGAGAAGCCATGACTTAATGGATGTTTATGAATGATGTACTGGTTGCTTCTACTGTTTTGTCTTAGCCCATTTGGGATATGGATATGTATAATGTGCTATCTTATGAATTCCCTTCATTGGCAATCAGGTCAATGATAATATTCTCCTGCCCGTGTTGTTAAAATGTCAGTGTGGGGGTAGATATAACTGTACTTTATCTAATGTGTAAATGATTATAAAAAATATATATATATGATATATATAAAAGTGTGAACCAGAAAGTTTTTGTGGATAACTTGATATGGAGGTGGTCAGAGCAACTGTTTGGAAGGACGACACCATAAATTAGTTGTGCACCCTGCATTCTGAGTCCCCTTTATCTGTCTCCCAGCTACAATCCCATCCCCCAGCTACAGCCACCTCCTCCATTATTTTACTGTGAAAAACACAATGTGGTCCAACGTGCAAAAAATAAATGAAAAAAGAAACAAAATAAACTTTAAAAAAAGCAACAAACACTTCTATGCTTCTGAACAGTTCTGCCTTAGGCTGAGCCCAGTTTGCCTCTACGTTAAATACAGCCCTTGTGTTTGGACTATACTTGGCAACTTGAGATACACGGATGGGAGGCCAAGTGGCACATGCAGGGGGTGTGACACTGCAAATCGCATAATATTACCCCCCTATTGCGTTGTGGGTACAAAATGACACAATTTGTGGAAAAATCGCATCATTGAGGCCCTGTCCAGGTCACTTCAATAGGAAGTGGGGGGTTTCGTGAGAAAGGCCGGCTCTCGTGGGAGTCTGTGAGAGTACCTGAAATTCAGGGGTCTTCTGGATATTCCGGCAATCTCAATCTGCAGACATTCAAACTCCAGTCTGTAAATGCTGGCGATCCTAAACATACAGTCATTTTTGAGAATGACACAAGTATTGGTTTTCACAAAGTTTGCTGCTTTAGTGTTTTTAGACCTTTTTGTTAGATGTTGCTATGTTATACTGAAGTAAAATAACAAGAATTTCATGAGTGTCAAGGGCTTTTATTGACAATTACATTAAGTTTATGCAAAGAGTCAATATTTGCAGTGTTGACCCTTCTTTTTGAAGACCTCTGCAATTCGCCCTGACATGCTGTCAATCAACTTCTGTGCCACATACTGACTGATGGCCGCCCATTCTGCCCATTCTTGCCTAATCCATGCTTGGAGTTTGTCAGAATATGTGGGTTTTTGTTTGTCCTCCTATTGCAAACATTTATAAAAATGCATGCAGCTCTTTAACTATAAAGACAAAAGTCTGCCTATTCATGTATTCACAAAAGCATTATATTTTTCTTTCCTTAAGCAGATTGGATCAGGATTGTAAACCCATTTTACTGTACTAGGTAATGCGAGGTTTCATGCAGTGAAAAGGCTCTGGTGTTTTTATGCAATCCATAAAAGGTTGTATACAGAGTTTTAGTGGGCTCTGGAGGTCCAGGCCAATTTCCCTGTTGAGTTTTCCTGAATAGAAATGAAGAATCACTTCAGCTTCACTTTCCATATATTATTCATAGATTTGTAGCCACAAAAGAATGATACAGTGTATGATCTACTGTGCCGTGATTCCGGAAACGTGTTCTACCATGGGCCCATTCATCATATGTCGCTGACACTAGTGTTCCTTACATTAGAATGGATGTACATAAAAATGGCAAATCAATAATTCTATTTCTCTAGCTATTATTTACAATTGTTGATAGATTTGGAATTCCCAGGAAAACATAGCTGAACAGATTCTTATTGCTGACACATTGTACAGTATTAGTGTGCAGAAAAAGCTGTTGTTAGTCTTTAAAATAATACATAATCCACATTTATATAATAAATGAGTAATTAATTAATTAAATAGTTAAAGGTCATGCATATGAGTAAGGCCAAAAAGAAACGGTATAATTGTTTGTTTTACCTATTAGAAGAGTGAAGGCTATACTAAGGATAAGTTAACCATGCCATTTTAGAGTGTTACCATTTTGTTACCAACATTGGATTCTATATCGAGGATACACTCACTGTAAGTGAATTGTGAATGCTGTTCCCTGTCACGCCATAGTGATTCAACTGTCAAAACACCTTTGAGCTTTGACAATGAAGCAGCATTACCCTTCATAGCTACGTTCTGCAGAGCAGGCAATTCTTAGAGTAACTATGCTTTAGAATTCCAGCTTGTATTAATACCATTCACTATAACAGGTTTCTGGTCCACGGAACCAACCTCAGTTTAAAATGGACATGTGTTAGGTTGGGTACACACTACAGGCTTTTTAGTCGATTTTCAAGCCAATCATCATCACCATTATCACCATTTATTTACATAGCGCCACTGATTCCGCAGTCCCTGTCCCATTGGAGCTTACAGTCTAAATTCCCTAACACGCTCACAGACATACACACACACACACACACACACATACACACACACACACACACAGAGACACACACAGAGAGACTAGGGTCAATTCTTTATAGCAGCCAATTAACCTACTAGTATGTTTTTGGAGTGTGGGAGGAAACTGGAGTACCCAGAAGAAACCCACGCAAACATGGGGAGAACATACAAACTGCACACAGCCCAATCACTTGATAAATGACTTTTCGGACAAATAATACAATAATGGGCCCGGATTCATTATGGAAAGTAAGGGAAAAAATGATTACGTTTTCTCCTGGACAAATTCATTTTATAATGCAAGGGGTGTAAATTAGTTAATTATTTTGTAGATAAGTTAAATACTGGCTGGTTTTTCATGTTGCACACAAATACTTGATAGCATTGTCAGTACACTGAAATGTAAAGTTGATCTAGGACATGCCCTACCCCAACTATAAATCTGCCAACACATTTTAAATTTACATCCTCCTCCAATGCAACATGGTTTAGCCAAGGTGCAAAGATACTCATTTTTTTTGCTTTACTTTGCATAATGAACCCTATGCGCACACTGAAACAATGAACGATTATTGTTCCAAAGCTCATTGTATTGTTTCATTTGATTTTGAAAATCTAAAAATCGTGTTAACAATGGAACAATGTCATTCTAATTCTGCAGTGTGTATGCACTCACGATCAGGGTCTCCATAGAGTTTACAGAGTCATGATCTTTTCCACAGATGGTTATGACAGATGAAGAGCACAGATCTAAAGGTAAATCTTGTAAGACAAGTATAGATGAACACATGAATCGGCATGCTGATCGGGACATTTTTGCTTTCAGTCGTTGGTAAAATCGTTATTGATGTGGCATAGGGAGAAATTTCCTGTAGTGTGTACTCAGCCTTAATCACAGATCATATTTGCCTACTTTACTGGAATATGTGGGAGGCTCCCGACTGTCAGAGAGTCTTCCCGGACTCCCGTAAGAGTAGAAAACCTCCCGGAAACTTGAGGAGGTGGAGCTTAATGACGCAATCGCACCATTAAGCCCTGCCCCCTGATATTCAATACAGTCAATTTCGGATTTTTATAATAGGGGACGGGGCTATGGTCACATGATCTGTCCTCTGGCAAGTATGTCACAGATATGATGACAAAGAATGAACCATCCGCTGGAAACCCAAGCTACATACTTAATCAGTGCTAATTACAGAGCTAACTGCATAATTAAATACAAAAATGGGGAACTGCAACAATAGCTTTCCTGCAAAAAAAAAAGGTAAAAGGTAGAAAAAAGTGAATTCAATGACTACAAAAATAATAATTAACAAACACTAATAATTGCACATACAATTTCATGATTTCAGCACTTTGCTTAGATTGCCTGTATGATAAATGTAGTCCTAAGAATAGTTTTGTCCTTAAAGAGTCATACTTTCATTTGGGATTCACGTAGCATGCATGTTTCAAATTAACTTTGTTATAATGATAGACTTTGCCCGTGCTGCCCCCCTCCACTGGAACAAGCTCCCTCCCTCCATCAGAACTTCCCTTAATCTGTCCAGTTTCAAACGGGCTTTAAAAACCCACCTTCTTCTTAAAGCCTTCCAGTCTCCCACTTAATTTCCTACCTTTTCTTCTGCCTCTTCCCCTCTTTCCCCTTCCCTTATCCTTATCCTTCATTCCTCCATCTCTCCCCTGTGTCTCTCTGTCTGTCTACCCCACCCCTTAGATTGTACACTCCTTTGAGCAGGGTATTCTCTCCTCCTGTCTTCACCACTGTTAACTCTGCTCTCCGGCTACTTAGCCCTCCTCCTTGAGGACCCTCTCCCCCCCGTCCCCTCTCGCTCCCTCCTCTCCCCTTGGGGGTCTCCCTGTCATCCGTGCCTTCCCTCTTGGACTCCGTCGTGGCGGGTCTTCCCCTCTCCCCTCCCCCGCCCTCTCTAGCTGTGCTTTGAGCTCACTGAGTTACTGTGCTTATTGTTTACTGTACTGTGCTGTCTCACCTCGTATTGTAATTTTGTTTGTCCCTGTACGGCGCTACGGACACCTAGTGGTGCCCTATACATAAAAATGTATAATAATAATAATAATAATAATGATTATATTGTTTATGAATCTAGGCAATAAGAACACATATAATGACAATACAAGCTTATTTCATTGTTTTAAAAGATTGCTTGCTGTAGGATGGCATAATATACTAGTGAGAAGAGAACAAGTAGTGTTCCCTCTAGGCTGTGTACTGTGAAAATTAAAGTGCTAAAAGCTTATTTAAAAGAGTACTCCACTTCCAACGATTAGCAATATGCTGTTGGTGCAACCCTGCCCAGTGTATTTTTAATAATAATTTTCATTTTAACTCTGTCATGTCCAGATCACTCAGCTTAGAAAGAACAATAACTACATTAGGATAGGATGGTATTAGGATAGGCTGGGCTATGATAGATAAGATGGGGAAATGAGAGAGCTTTGAGAGTTTGCGAGACTATATCTAGGTTAATACTTTCATCTAGGTCAGGGGTGGGCAAACCTGTCCTCAAGGGTCATATCCAGTTCATGTTTTTAGGATTTCTGTCTGTAGAAACAGGTGGGATAATTACTGACCCAGCCAAATAGATTAACTCAGCTGTACATGATTAAAGAAATCCTAAAACATGAACTGGATATGGCCCTTGAGGACAGGTTTGCCCACCCCTGATCTAGGTGAATTGTGCTAGGATCGTTTAGTTCAGTGATAGCAACCTGATGCACATGTGTGGCCCTCCAACCTTCAAAAGGGCACACATTACCCTAAATCTCAGTAATAAAAAAAACTGCCCTAAAATGATCTCTGCAGCCCACATCAGCCAATCACCCATCCAAAAATGTACCTGCATGCCTCTAAGACCGTCCAAATAACACATTTTTCAATAAAAGCTGGGGTCACGGCTGGGACATAAAACAGAGATCAGACTGGGGCAAAAAGTTGGAAGGACCTGGGAGCTAGCAGCACGGTGGCTCAGTGGTTAACACTTCTGACTCACAGCACTAAGGTCATGAGTTTGATTCCTGATAATGGCCTTATCTACGTTGAGTTTCTATGTTCTCCCCGTATTTTTGTGGGTTTCCTCCCGCACTCCAAAAACATACTAGTAGGTTAATTGGCTGCTATTAAATTGACGTTAGTCTCTCTCGGCCTGTGTGTGTATGTTAGGAAATTTAAACTGTAAGCTTCAATGGGGCAGGGACTGATGTGAGTGAGTTCTCTGTACAGCGCTGCGGAATTAGTGGCGCTATATAAATAGATGATGATGATGCAGGTGAAGCATCGATGGGCCGTCTGGTGCCCATCACTGTCTTAGTTTTTTGTTTTTCTTAGTGGAAGCAGTGTTTCCAGGTTTAGGTATGACAAATATTTATGTAAGCAGCTGTTTCAGAACATAAGGGGTCTGATGCTGAGTTGAACACATATGCATAAAAAACTCTAAAAATCCACATATAGAATGCACCACACCTGTAGCATCTGCATCAGGTTTATGTCAGACAAAAAAACATGCTAATTCGCTGTATAAATATATATGCACTTAGCATGTTTTTGAAATATCAATTTTTGGACAATCCTTAACCCTCTAATGTCATCTGCGTGTTGATATTTATTCTGATTAACCTTCTAGACAAGCCAGATTCAAGTCTGAACACGCTAATGGGACACTAACTTCATAAAACAAATTAGTAATCCCAATTGAGATTGGTACTTCAATGTGAATAAATGGTGCATTAGCGGTTTATTATATATAGGGACATTTATGCAGTGGGACAGCAGGGTAGTTTTTCTACCATTTTAACAACGCAAAATACCTTCATCAATAGCATTATTTTCTTTTTTAATATTTTGCTATATTGCTGTTTTAAACCAACTAATACAATTTATATTTTAAATTTGGATTATCAAGCACAAAGAAAATCAAAAGAGTGCCCTTAAAACACATTTGACTTCTTCCTTCTTTCCATATTGTCTCTTCAGGAATTATGTATCTGTGGGTGCACCTCCCCTTGTACAGTATTAATGAATAAATCTTTATTTACTTAGAGGGGTAAATACTCGGTACGGCGTATATTGTTTTCATTTACCAATACATTTGGCTACAATTTCACACTAAATGGAATTCTTTCATGCTATGCTTTTCTTAGGTTACTTTAAATATATATGTATATATATATATTTATACTATCCAATTAACAACAGACTTCATACTTTGTACAAATTAATACGTGTCAGGTAAGGATCTTAAGAGTGGGGCTCCTGGCAAATATGCATACTGTTTGCAGTCTATAAAAATTAAGTGTTCATTTATTTGTTCACATCATCTAATTAAGAACTCCATTAGAACATTAGTGTCACATAGTTGCATGGTTTTTAATGCCAGTGAGATTAATTACTTGCTTCAACTTGAATGATAAAATACGAAGCTTGAAAACTGTAGACAAGCTACGATTTAATGAAGTGTCATTGGTTACTAGGTGTGTGTGTCATTAGTTCTATTATGATTTGATAAAGCTATTTAAATGTCCACTAAATTCTTATATGCCCCAAATGGTATAAATCAGCCAATTCTGCAAAATTACCACGAAACAAGCCATTTTCTGGACATTACATATTGGGCCATAATTAGAGTTGCACAGAAAGATGCACCTTTTGTGTATGAGCAAAGATTTGCCTGTAGAAAAGCAAAGAGCAAAGAGTCTGCGTATGTTTTTACATCTGTATTGCAAAAATTAAAAATATAATGCTTAAATGCATCTGTAACAAAAGATACTGCATCATCATCATCAACTTGTAAACTTGCACGTGCAAATATACGCCTCCTATTATTATTATTATTATTATTACCATTTATTTATTTAGCGCCACACATTCCGCAGTGCTGTACAGAGAACTCACTCACATCAGTCCCTGCCCCATTGGGGCTTACTGTCTAAATTCATTAACACAGACAGACACACACAGACAGACACAGACAGACAGACACAGACTAGGGTCAATTTGTATGTAACGATACTTGTATCCCAAAATAGCATTTCAGCTTAAATTATGGGCGCAAGTTGTGTGAATGAGCAGTGTCACAAATTTTGTACACAATTCTAAGATACGATATACTTAAGTGCAATTCTGTCTCTGTGATGGACCTGTTTCCTTGTATCAATGTTTTGCTCTGGTACCTAGTTCTTGGTAAGAAAAGTCTGCAAACCACTAATATAGCTTTCTCCTATCCTAATCTTCATTTGGCAACGGAGTCATGGTGCAATGAAAATCATGACTGGGACATAGCAATACTGGGATATACCTTATTTAAGAAGGACAGAGTGGGAAGAATCGGAGGAGGAGTAGATATGTATGTGAAAAAAAGCATAATTACTACTATAATACAAAGTATTGAAGAAACAACTGAGGCACTTTGGGTGACCATAGGAACGGAGGATAAGGCTGTTCTTTGTACTGGGGGGATCTATAGACCACCCGGTCAGGAAGAGGAACTGGACAGGAACTTATTGCAGGACAACAATAAAATGGCTTTAAAAGGAGAGGTAGTAATCATGGGATACATTAATCTACCTGATGTGAACTGGGAGGGGTCTTCTGCAAGTTCTACTAGAAGTAGGGACATTCTGAATTCCTTGCACGGAGCATCCCTCAAGCAAATGGTGAGGGAGCCCACTCGCAAAGATGCAATATTAGACTTAATTTTTACAAATGGTGACAGAATATCTGATGTAAATGTGGGTGAGAACCTAGGATCCAGTGATAATCAAGCAGTATGGTTTAGTATAAAGACAGAGACCGACTCATACAGCACAAAAACAAAGGTGTTACATTTTAGGAAGGGTTAAGAAAAGTACAAGGAAAAAGAAGCCAGTGTGGTTTGAAAAAGAAGCAGCAAGTATTGTGAAAGAAAAAAGATGGCCTTTAGCAAATATAAGCAGACTCAGAATAATGAAGACAAAGAGGTGTATCTTGTTAGACAAAAGGAGGCTAAGAAGGTAATCAGATGTGCAAAGGCACAATCCGGAGAGAAAATGGCCCAGTCAGTATGTAAAGGGGCAAAACTTTTTTTAGGCATATAAGTGAAAGGAGAAAAACAAAAGGAGGAATAATAAGACTAACGACAGAGAGTGAGAGTCTTGTTGAGGGAGACAAGGTAATAGCAGGTCATCTTAAGAATTATTTTTGTTCAGTGTTCACTACAGAAAGAGTGGATAAGGGGCAAAAAGTTAAGTTGCAAGTATCCTCATAAAAATGAGGTAGATACAAATACATTTACAGAGGATAAAGTCCTAACAGAGCTCTCAAAACTGAAAGTGGATAAATCAATGGGGCCAGATGGGATACATCCAATGATACTAAAAGAGCTTAAGTGGGTGCTGGTAACACCATTAACAGGATTATTCAATCAGTCACTATCTACAGGAGTAATTCCAGTGCACTGGAAAAAATTAAATGTAGTCCCACTGTACGAAAGTGGAAGAATGGAAGAGGCAGCAACTACAGACCAGTGAGCCTTACATCAGTAGTAGGGAAATTGATGGAAACACTCTTAAAAGAAAGAATTGTAGAATATCTAAAATCCAGTAACTTACAGGATCCCAAACAGCATTGATTTACCGGGGGGAGATCATGTCAAACAAATCTCTATTGACTTTTTTGACTGGGTGACTAAAGTAATAGAACAATGGGGGAGGCCGTAGATGAAGCTTATCTGGATTTTAGTAAAGCTTTTATATTGGATTCTAAGATGGTTGAATGGATAAGATCTTGGTTGCAGGATATAAAACAGAGAGTTACAGTAAATGGAGAACATTCACAGGAGGGAAAGGTTTCCAGTGGAGTACCCCAAGGACCAGTACTTGTAGTTTGACCAGTGCTTTTTAATATCTTTATTGGAGACATTGTAAATGGTATTCAAGTGAAAGTATTTCTGTTTGCAGATGACACAAAGATATGCAACAGGGTAGACACACCGGGAAGGGTAAAAAAAAATGATTGATGATCTAGGTAGACTAGAGGAACGGTCAAAAGAGTGGCAACTACAGTTTAATGCCAAAAAATGCAAAATCATGCACTTGGGTCTCAAAAATCCAAAGGCTAAATATAGTATTACTGGTAATATCATGGAAACTACTGAGGAGGAAAGGGATCTCAGAGTCACTATTTCAGGTGACAAAGGCAAATAAGCAATGTAACAAAGCAATGAGGAAGGCAAGTCAGATGCTTGGTTGCATCAGGAGAGGAATCAGTAGCAGAAAGAAAGAAGTTATAATGCCACTGTATAGGTCATTGGTACGTCCCTATCTAGAATAATGTGTTCAGTTCTGGAGGCCATATCTCCAGAAGGATATAAATACATTGGAGACTGTACAAAGAAGGGCTACTAAAATGGTACATGGCCTACAGCACAAAACTTACCCGGAAAGACTCAAAAATCTTAATATGTATAGTTTGGAGCAGAGAAGGGGAAGGGGGGACATGATAGAAACTTTCAAATATATCAAGGGTTCGATCAAGGTACAGGAGGGAAACATTCTTTAAAGTGAGAGAAGGATTAGAACACAAGGACATGCACTGAGACTGGAGGGAAGTAGGTTCAGAGGAAATTCAAGGAAAAACTACTTCACAAAAAGGGTAGTGGATAAGTGGGAAAGCCTCCCATCAGAGGTGGTAGAGGCTAATACAGTAGAGCAGTTTAAACATGCTTGGGATAGACATAAGAATATCCTAATAAAGAATAAATTATCAAATAGGGTTTAAGGTACTATAGGTTAATAAAACAATGGGCAGACTAGATGGGCCAAGCGAATCTTATCTGCCATCAAATTCTATGTTTCTAAAAATTGCACTTCAGCGCTTGTTCTACTTCCATTTTTGGACCACCCCATGTTAAATTAAACTTTCCAGTTTGAATTCCTAAAATACTACTTGGTTTAGCCTCATTTATGTATTAAATAATCGTTAAAGTGACAGAACATAAGGACTCTCCTCCAATCAGAAGATGTAAAATTGTGCACCTCTATAGATGCCACAATCTCCATGTGCAAAACCTATACATGTTGCTGAAGTTTGGACACATTTGGTGGGGTAAAGATTGGGTTCACACGATCAACAATGGAACGATGCCGGGCAGATCTGGAAGTGTGTATGCACTCATGGCCAGCAGTATAGCCAGATATCTGTAGAGTGTACAGAGTCACAATCTTTTCAGCAGATGGTTATGAGAGATGAAGAGCACAGATTTGAAGATAAATCATGTAGGTGTGTACGCATGAATCTGCATGCTCATCAGTTGTTGGTGAAATCGTTACAGAAATTGCAGCTGAGACATAACATCACTCATTAAGTGTTTTTGCTTTTCCCTGCGATGTCCCCGCACAAAGCGCCCCAGAGAGTTACATCTACTTGTGCATACCGTGCGCGCTTCTACCTTGTTCAATGATGATGTTTGTTGCTGCATCTTCATGTCAGTGAGAGACTGAGAGCATGGCGCTGTGATGTCACTGACACAGAAGGGTAGCAGCTGGCAGTGTTGCAGGAACTGATACCCCCCTGCTCTGACTGCCACTTCTTGCTTCACACAAGCTAAGATATGGGAGGGCACCTAGTACCCTGACTGGAAGAGGCACATTTTGAACCTTAGTAAATGATCATTACTGTGCTTGATTTTCATATGTCAGCATGAGGCAGCGTACGGTGCAATGATCAGTCAATTTGTATAAAAATAGCCAAACAGACTCAGATTTTCCCAGATTCACTAGACCTCCCTACTTCACGTTCCAGTCTAGCTGAGCATTCACTACTGTCACACTTAAAAACTGTGAAAACAAACCCATTTCAACAATATGAAAAGCATGTATAACAGACTGTATCAAGTTTATTTACTAGATGAGTGAAATTGCTTTGAAGTTTAACGCAGTGGAACAGAACAATTTACAGTGGTACAAAGTTCCAGCAATAAAATCTTTGACTTCCGCTTTTGCTTTGCTATTCTGTGTAAATTAGCATTTTGCAGAACTTAAGATATATGAATAGAAATGAGATGGCGGTCAATTCACTGTGCTATATGGTGTGGCTGGGGTAGGATTGGAAGCAGTTAAAACTAAATTCCAGTGGCAAAATGTGCAAAATCTTGTGGGCAAAGATGGAATAAATTGACACCAACAACAGATTAGGCGCTAGAAGTAAGTATACCTAGGATATTGAGCTAATTAATCTGCAGCTACGTCATTTCCGGGAATTCCTGCAAGCAGCAGCACGCATACCAAGCTGCAGAGTATACTCTGGTTCTGGTTGCGATCCGGACGACTGAATCTTCTACCTGATACAGACCAGGAAGCTGCGGATACCAGTATCCTATCAAGCTAAGTTACAGTTACATTGCTTTCATATTTTGGACATAATCGTCCTTAAGAATATATAGGCTTGGGACTAGTTACCGATGGAGATATTCTCCTAAACTACACTGCTACCTACCGTATATACTCGAGTATAAGTCGACCCGAATATAAGCCGAGGCACTTAATTTTACCACAAAAAACTGGGAAAACGTATTGACTCGAGTATAAGCCTAGGGTGGGAAATGCAGCAGCTACTGGTAAGTTTTAAAAATAAAAACAGTGCTGGATATCGTTAACACTGGGCTCCCAATAATACAAACGTGAGGTTGTAAATGAATATATCAAAATTTATTGTTATTAAACATCAATAAAATGTTATAAGTACATAATATATACCCATATCCTAATAAATTGTACACAAATGGTTAAACTAAATCCTCTGCACTTGGTATCAAGCCTAATAGGTGAACACAGATATAAATAACATTCACTAAAGACAACTCAGATCATTAATATATAAATCAATGAGACAGTCTGTGGATACTAAATACATGTGCCAGTTAAGTTTATTCGCCTTTAGAAGGTGATGAGCAGTTACTCCTAAGTGTTCAGAACAGTACAGTAATTTAGGCTTTAGTAATGCAAAAGATGCTGCACATACACTAAATAGAATTTGATATAATAGCTCAGATAAAGATAAGTTTGATTTTGTTTGCTGGAAGAAACATTTTAACAGAACAATACAATTTGCTTTGTGTGATTTAACCCTTATTATACTTGAAGTGTGGGATGTTTTTAGACTTTTCAATGATTTCACAGTTATGCAAAAGAATCTTTAGACACTTATTAATAGGTGACAAAAAATGAAAATATTGGACTTTATAAAACTGCTGCAAATAATTGCAGTGGACAAGTCAGGGTACTCACATGTGTCTGTGTCCAGCGGGGCTAGATAAAAATGTGCCGGTCTTTAGCTTTGACTGACAGGTTCCTTTTCATTTAACTTTATTGTTCCATGTGCAATAAACACACAAAAACGGGCTACAATAAAATGGTGGCTGACAGTGATCCACAGAGGCTGCAGATGCCTGCAGATGAGCGGGGGAGACTGGAAAACGGAGACCAGGTAAGTGGGACTCGAGTATAAGCCGAGGGGGGCTTTTTTCAGCACAAAAAATGTGCTGAAAAACTCGGCTTATACACGAGTATATACGGTATACATTGGCTGCAATTAGGTTTAATGAGGATCGTCGACTCAAAACCAAAGGTTATACAACATATGATACTGTGGAATTCATCCACTAAGGACATTGTTATACCATATGCCATATGGTTCATATGTGCAGATTCAACGGAGTATATATTTATATAATCGCATCTTATGACCCATATCGAGTAATATACATATTATATGCAATCCAGATTGCTCTAGATTTGGGAGATAATGATTATTTATTATATGAGATCTACCTGTGATCATTTGTGCTTTTTGGTACATTTATTTGATTTGTTTTAATAAACTGCTAATTTTATCAGCGCTTCCCTTTTTATCATTTAAAGATGGAATAAGATGGATATTTCTTGGGATGGTTTTGAAAATTTTGCTCAACATTTGCCCAATTTACTAACATTTGTCAAAAGTGCAAATGTATAGTACCCCAATTGACCAAATAAGTTATTAGCTATTATCTGTCAAGTTTAAATTAGGCAATAATAGAAAATGTCTGATTTGGTGATGTGGATGTGGTTTAGTGCACATATGCTCCTCTAAGCAACATTATAAAAAAAACATTTATGTCACATTGGAATCCCATCCACTTCTTTAAAATGATCATGGATTCCTGGCTGAGAAGTCCAAGTATTGTAGAGTTTACTTCTGCCAAGTTCCTACCAAAATTGTGTACAAGTGTATCTAGGAGAATTGATGCATAGCTGTTTTGAAAGCCAAGGGTGGTCACACCAAATATTGATTTGATTTAGATTTCTTTCCAGTTCATTCACGTTGCATTTTTGCATTTTTTTTTTTAAATTGATAAAAATAAACTATTCCAATTTATTTTTTTAAAGCATTCTTTGCAGCATTTTCCCTCACCTGCTATATATATATATATATAATAAATGTCTAGTGGCGTGTGTTAGTCTGTCTGTCTGTGTGTGTGTGGAAAAAAAAAACCAAGCTGCAGCACCACCTGCTGGGCAGAGTTATACACTGACCTATATATTTCTTGAAGGAGAAGTGACAGTTGGGGTGGTTGGTGGTTGCCGGGGGTGACAGTGGGGAGTTTTTAACACCTTAAGTAGCTTGATTTGACTAGAATGCATGAGTGTCATGCACGGGTTAACTGACCTACTAAATTCTTAGTGTGTGTGGAAAAAAAACCTCAAAAAGGGCTGAAATTTGGTATACTGACATTATTGAAGAGTTGAGGGGTCAAACTCATTTTCGTGAGGTAATTTTACCTCATGAACACACATGTGTACAGTGGCGGATCCAGGGGGGTGCGATCGGGGCAATCGCCCCCCTCCCCCCCCCTAGCAGGGATTTGCTGGCGATGGCTGCACAGTATGTGCAGGTCCGTTTGGCAGTGACAGTGTGCTGCTGTGTTTTAAACACAATCAGAGCAGCCGGGCAGCACACTGTCCCTGCCTGTCACTGCCGAGCGGACCTGCACATACTGTGCAGCCCCCGGCAGCCTCAGAAGTCAGAAAGGGGGCGGGGCCTAAATCGCCCCGCCCTAACATCCCCCCGGGGAACAGACATTTTCTAGATCCGCCCCTGCATGTGTAGCGGCGTGTGTTAGTGGGTGTGTGTGTCTGTGGAAAAAACTATTTTCTCAGAAAGGGCTCATCCGAATGACCTGAAATTTGGTATACTGACATTATTTGACAAAAAAATGCATGAGTATCATGCACGGGTTAACTTGTGTATATATATATATATATATATATATATATATATATATATATATATATATAGACATATATTTATATATAGACATAGATAGATAGATAGATATCTACTTCTATATTGTCTTCTTTTCTGGAATTTTATAGAAATGAACTAGGAAGGATTGGGAAACTTTAAAAAAAGAAGAGCGAGAAGAAGGGAGATTAAGGAAAGGGGCAGGAAGACTTAAAGAATATAAGGAAGAATCAGTCACAATAAAAAATATTGATGCAAAAAAAAAAAAAGAAAGAATCAGTCAGTGAGACGTGGCCCTAAAAAAGTATCATTTACTAATAGTATAATAAATAAATTGACATCATTAAAGAATTACCTCTTTATTGAGAGTATCGATATGGCTTTGGGAAATTTTGGTCCATGGAAATATAATTAGGAAGTATTTGATGTTCCTGTGTTATAAGTGAACTAAAGTTCCCAAACCTGGTTAAATTTGTCTTCTTTGTTGTGTCTATACTCTATATACTATACTATAGTTTTCATTATTCTGGCTATGAACTAAATCTTATTTTTGACTATATGGATAGGGGATAGGACAGGTTGCTTTCAAAATTGCACCACTAAGCACCTAGCAGCCTGGAGAACATGAAATATTAATTAACTGGGTTTTTTTTTTAGAATGGTCCAAACCAGGAGACCCAGGAGGGCAGTCCAGGGGCTTAGCGGGTTAGTATGTAGTATCTCATTTAGAAGCTTTTCACTGTTCGACTGTTTGCTTTTAAAATAAATACTTTAATACTTGACTTTTTATCTCCTTTACCAATTAAGCTGAAATCCCAATATTAAGTGTAAGAGGTTGCTCTAAGCTTATTACAGCTGGGAGTTCGTTATTGTGGAGAAGACAGTCACAGAAGGGAGAGACACTAAATACAACAACGGCACATATAGACGTTTCAGAAACTAAGGAAAAGCAATAAATCACAGAGGTCCTGGGTTCAAAACCTCAGCAGAACATTACACCGTGACACTTATAGCAGCCTACTTTAGGCAACAATATCCAGATTTGGATCTTTGGTAAGCAGTATTTACTAACAGGTCCATATAACTCTTATAACTCAACAAACAGTTGCCTCCAAAATATTGTGGGTAGTGGAGAATCATTAGCTATCACCAATTAGAAATTGATTACTGAATCTAATTCTTAAAGGTAACCCTTGCCCGGTGTGACCACTAAGTCTTGCTGTAAAAAGTAAAACGGAAGAACACAATCTCTTGGAATACTCAATTTTGGACAATGATATTCCCTAGCAATACGATTGTGCTAAAGCATCTGAACAATTACAACTGTTTAGCACAATATAGAACACTTGTGAGACAGGAGCATTATGGAAGATATGTAGAAAATAAATGATTGTCATAATAGTGATGTATTTCTATCTGTAGATTTTTTTATAGTTAGTGGTGCCTGAGTCAAGAGGTCCCCTTGTGTAACCTTAAATCTAAAAAGTTACCTGCTGCACCGCTGATATACACTGTAAAGTGTACAGGAGTATCTAAATTAAATTAAAAGTATGCAATAAATTCAATATAAATAAGTATTCAGATAAAATCAATTGGTTCATATTCAATAAGGTTGATACAATCTAGAAACTCAGAAATAGGTTGCAGTAAAGAACAGGTTAAATTATGGGGCACCCTGGAGGGTTCACCAAGTTGTTGTGTATTATTGAGGAATTGAATTTTCAGCCATCAAAAAAGTATGATTGTCCTCTGTAATTTATTAGAATAGGCAAATTTCCCCAGTTCATCGATCTATGCTTTACATTTTAAGTTAGGTTTAAAGGACAATAATCTATAAATTGTGTAAACATTCAAATCAGCTTGATATATACTATACTATAGACTATATTGGAACTGCCTTCACATCAGTATAATCCTGTGGAGTGATATTTTGATAAGTAATGTATTTATCAGACATC
This sequence comes from Mixophyes fleayi, assembly GCF_038048845.1. Lineage (NCBI taxonomy): Eukaryota > Metazoa > Chordata > Amphibia > Anura > Limnodynastidae > Mixophyes > Mixophyes fleayi. Next base: position 24,040,272 of record NC_134407.1, read on the forward strand.
TTCACTTGTACTCTAGTTCACATATAAGCGAGCATCCTAATAGATGGCTTAGTGAAAGTTGGTTGTGCAGCACTTTTCTTTTACGTTCAACCAGTAATTTAGAAGTGTGTTTTTTAAAGTAATTGTTCAATTTCATTCTTCTTTGAAATAGATGTATCTCTATGTCTCATAGGCCAAATTACAAAAAAAATATTTTAGAAAGTGTGCTCAGTTCATCTTTACTTAAAACATAAGAACATAAGTGATAAGTGTTCTGTCTACAACTCTGTCTGCACTCCTGCTCCATCTACACTCCTGCTCGGTCTACAATCCTGCTCCGTCTGCACTCCTGCTCCGTCTGCACTCCTGCTCCGTCTGCACTCCTGCTCCGTCTGCACTCCTGCTCCGTCTGCACTCCTGCTCCGTCTGCACTCCTGCTCCGTCTGCACTCCTGCTCTGTCTACACTCATGCTCTCTGGTGAGGACGTCGCTGCTTAGTAGAAGCTTTGACATTGGGTCCCCGGTTAAACAAAGCAGTAGATGCAGAGGACAGTGGTGACAATGAAGTAGTAGGATTAGTGTTTACCTATATTGTTACTGGATGTGTCAACCATGTTCAGACTAGGCTTAAATATTTTTCAGTGTAAACATTTCACTGGTACCATTCTGACGTGTTTTTCTAAATGACTTACCATTTAGAAACACGTTTATTTGCAATCTTGTAACACTCAATACCTCTTTCAATTATCTACTTAGTCAAGTCAAATGAATACTTGCTGACAGTTAAACACCAATGGCGGGTTATTAGCTGTAATAATAGGGATACTGGTACAGCAAGAACCCCTAGAGAACGTAAACAAATGATATATTTAATGGGAACTCTGTGCAATAATAAATCGGTTTCAATTTTTTCTGCATTACTAAAGTAAGATAAACGACCTTACAATTCAGTGTTAGTAGATTCTCTACAGTTGGTTCTAAAAACAAAACAACCTAAAGCTTTACTCCTATCTGCAGCTAGCTACAAGTGTGTAAATAACTGATTCAATACTAGTTGAATTAAAAAAGGTGGATAGCTAGATAGGGAAATAGAAAGATATCAAAGCTACTATATATAACAACAGTATATATATATATATATATATATATATATATATATATATACTTTAACAAGTCTTGCGTACTTGGAATTTAAGTGAAGGCACAGCTAAGAACCTATTGTATTTAATTCACATGAGACCAGACATATAAGTAGGTTTCATGTATTACCTTTTCTCACTAAATAAAGATTAAATCATGCCACCATACATTTGCTAAAAAACAAAGACTTGCTAACATGTACATGTACTCTTTCACTATGCACAATTTACAGGAGCTGGCTAGGCTGGGGGGCATCTGCTCCCCCGGACCGGTCCCATAGTGGGCTACCTTGGACCACATCACTGGGTCACCTGCATTTGTTCTTCTTTAAAATGTTCCCAATAGACTGCTGAGCTGAGTCTCGCCCTGGGCTAAAATTTGCCAGCCCTCCCCTGACTAAGTACTTTTTCATCTGTAAGGTTTAATCCCATAGATCTGTTGTGTGCTTAATTTAATGGAACATATTATATGGCTGGCAAGCAATTTGTCTAATATGAACAGGTATACAGCAGCGGAGTAAGACGCCAAGTAAGCAGAGTAAGCAGTGCAATGGGGATACAATTGCAACTCTTCCAACCATGACCGGTAATTAGACACACCATCAGAAGTGAGCAATGAAGAAGGCACTTTCAATGTGTAAGCACTATAGTGTTTATGGACCCAAGGCATTCTGGTAAAACCCCCGCAGTTAGGTGAAGTACGATTAGTAAACGGTGGCAAACAGCACTGTACAGCTTACTTGGCTATTCTCCCGGAACATCCTGGAGACTCCAGAATTTCAGGAATCCTCCAGAACCCCCGGGAGAGTAGACTACCGCCCTGTATCCGTCCTTTCCTTTTCTAAATCAGAAGTAGCCATGATAACATGATTCCCTGTGCCATGGCCCATCCCCCATATCATTATAATCTTGGCCTTGGGGAGGGGGGGGGGGCAAGCTGAATCCGGCCCTGTTGGCCCATACAGCGTACTTACCTATTTCTCTTAATTTTGGTGCTGTGTTCATCACTAACATCCTCTGGGATAAGTCCATCTTTTTTGCTAGCTGCTAGAGACAAAGGGGAAAAAAATCTGTTTTAAACCAGAGTGTACTCAATGTTTAACTATACACCCACACATCCATTATGACAACTTTATGTTCATTTCTGGAAGCCAAATGACTCCATCCCAAAAGAGAACACTAATTCCCATCTCCACACACAAAATACCTAATGAACTAATATTTAGCTTTTAGGAGTGTGATGCTTCAGTTTATTGTGAAATATTGGATTAGACCCATGGTCTGAAATTGATTCAGGCAGCTGGCAGAGAATTTCCTTTTCGATCAGATCTGTGGCTACACTGTAAATGTTTTTGGCTGCTTCTAAGTGTTTTTATTTCTCATCAGATAAGTTACTTAATGGGAAACTAGCAATTTAAATATATTGAATCACAAATTATTTGCACAAAACTTGTATATTGTGATACATATTGAGCAGACCATTTGTTTCACTAAAATGTGCTCTAATGGTGCTAATTTATAAAGAATCTGAATGCTTCCTTAAACCATTTATTTTAATTGGTTACATTGTCCAGACCTGATACCTAGCCCTCTTCACCGGCCTGCTATACAATTGGAAAGCTTGCATGACACTCACATGCAAAATGACAGTTTTTGATAACCAGGTGAGGCGGCACTCAAGGAGTTAAGACAAATTGTAGTTTGTATCTTAACTCCTTGAGTGCCGCTTCACCTGGAATCTATTTATTGTACTATCCATACAAGTGAAGTACCGATGAAGGCAACAGGGTAATGTACATATGCTATTTATGAGTGCCAAGCGCCTGGATACCATATATATATATATATATATATATATATATATATATATATATAATTACATGCACACTGTTCTTTCCTACAACATAAATTCCAAAATATCTTTTGTTCTTTTAAAGACTATGGTACGTTTCTCCTTTCTAACTCCATCATGTATTTTCACTAAAAGCCTTTGTGTGCACAGTATATGTGTTATTCATCGGGTTCAATTATCCCTACTTATATGATGTGCCTGCTCTGCTCAGGGCTTTACAAGCCCATCAAAGAGAGCTGTGTCCTCTTAATAACCATTATCATCTCATTACAAACCTACAAGAACATTGCTGTGGTACCATTTGCAGTTATGGACATTTTTTTTTTACTGAGGTTGCCTCTATAACACATAATACGCAGAACAGAAAACCCTTGCAAGCACTAATGAGTCATCATAAGGATGAAACTGTCTGTAAGAGGTATTTTTTTTTGCTAGCACTGGTTCGTGTAATGCTCTCAATATCGGGCAAATAATTGTCCTTTCCCAGAGATCTGTTCTCCAAAAGTGCCTCATTTACACATGGGTAGAAAGAAATTAAGACACAACATCTACAGATACCCCTCAACCTATTTAATTTGAAAGATGAATTTGACTGTGTTTCTCTTAATTTCTTACATGCATATTGAATGAAATAGAATGAAATAATCACAGCGCTTAGTTACTTGCGGGAGATTCCAATTTGCGTTTATGAGGGGGGTCCTCGATAATTCTATTTATATCCACGCGATTCTTTAAGTCTATTGGCTTGTCCCACACTGACAGTTGGATTGTAGGGTTGAAGAAAAATACCTTGTCGTCTCCAGTCCATACTACACACCTAGCAAACAAAAATAATAAATCAATATTGTCATTTAACAATTTATACAAAAAGGCCAAATAGAGTCATCAATAAAGTACAGGATAGACAGTGTGATATAAGAAATTGTTATAACATTATTAAATGTAAAGTGTACAAAAAATGCTGTCTTATTTCCAATAGCGGTTATAGTCATTTCAGCGACTACCACAAGACATACCCCGACATGATGAGCACGAGTGTTAATTCCGACTGTAAGACTGAGAGACGTGAAACAATTGCTACCAGTGAAGATCCCAGCAGGGGAAAATTACATCACTATCATTTGTGCTGTTAAGGTGGTAATGCAAAGACATTGTACAGCCGGCGCCTCTTTGCATCACCACCTTAACAGCACGAATGATAGTGTCGCCCTTCAAAGTGACGTAATTTACCCCTGCCAAGATCTTCATTGGTCGCAATTGTTTCACGTCTCTCAGTCTCAAAGCCGGATGAACACTTTGGGCTAGATTTACTAAGCTGCGGGTTTGAAAACGTGGGGATGTTGCCTATAGCAACCAATCAGATTTTAGCTTTCATTTATTTAGTACCTTCTACAAAATGACAGCTAGAATCTGATTGGTTGCTATAGGCAACAGCTCCACTTTTTCAAACCCGCAGCTTAGTAAATCTAGCCCTTTGTCTGTAATGACAGCATCGCGCTCATCATGTTGGGGTATGTCTTGTCTGCGTTTTGGTAGTCGCAATTAAGTACCCCACCCTTCCAATACACGTGTAACATTACAGTAAATACTTGGTACATAAGTGCCTAATTATGTCATCACTATTTTCAGTGCTTACTGATGTCATTACTGCAGCACTCAAAAAGATAATTTGTGGATTATAAGGAATAACATACCCTACTACAGATTATAGGAATTTTTAAAGTCATCAAAGTGAGTTTCCCTATATACAAAAATGTTACAGTAAAAAAAGTTAAATTTACCATATGTTTCAGAATATCATGGGACTGCAATAGATACACCTTTCTTATCAAGTCAAATATAGACAAAGGGAGGGATTCAAAGCACTGACTCAAGTGAGAACTGCCTTCTGATTGGATGACCGCACCACTCGTCCAATCAGGTGTCGGGTGTCATTGGAGTCAGTGCAGCAGAAATATTGAATACAAAGGGGTACTGTGGACAGATACATTGAAAAAAAAGTGGGGTGAAGCCAATGGTTAAAATCCTCATCAATGTACTAATCTGGGATTAAAGGGGTTGCCTAGAATGCACAAAATGTTGAAAAACCCTTTAAGACTGAGAATATAAAAAGGCTAAATATACTGTTTAAAATGATATTTCAGTTAAACAAGCAACAAAACAAATCTATGTTTAGATGTATGAGTTGAAGGTAGATTACATTTATATTTCATTGTAAATCAGAGAAGCAGTAATTGTTCCACCTGCAACAGAGATGCTCAAACAGCCTCCAGAATGAGCACCTGATGGAGTAAATATATGTTTATGTGCCAGTAAACAGCTGGCCATGCGAGTTGTGTTATTAAACGGAACAGAAAGCAATTAAGATGCATTGTAAATTTATGCAGACTCCATTTAGCACCAATAATGCCATCCTGCATGAGTGCCCCAACACTGTATGCCTTCAACACAACATATTTGTAAGATTTTCAAGTGTAATTTGATAGGGATCGGTGGAAGAAAATAATTCCTTGGATGTTTTTGGATCAACGTTTTTGCTAATGAAGCATTGGTTCCTATGTGATCATAACATGAATTGTTCTTTACAAGCCAAAAATAGAACAACTAGCTAGAGAGAGATTCCGCCTCACAGAGCAGGTTTTATTTTGTGTTTGGCAATTTACAATTTAAGGACCCTCATTTAATTTCTCCTATCAATCTTAGATGTCTTTTTGCTTTGCGACAGTAATCATGACTATGTAAATCATCTATGGATTTACATAGTCATTGTGGATTTTTTTTTTGATGGTGAAGCGGTAGCGTATGGTAAATTTAAAGCCTGCAAGATGAGTGTATTGGGGTAGCCCACAAAAGACTGTGCTGGAGCAGGGATAATGTGTTTATTTTTAATCGTGTGCAGGGCAATGGGGAGGAGCAAGTCCATAGCTTCGTCTGACAGTTGTTGTCAGCACTTATCGTTAACACTGCATATCGATGTGTATCCAGCAAAATGAAACATGAGGTATTGGTTCATATTTTGATCAAAACATTTAAGTCTGCATCCCAGCATCAAGGGCAACTCATTATATGCAGGTCCTACACTGACCTATATGCTTCAAACGCCATTGAAATGCAGTTAAAATCAGATGCACTCACTTCCCAATTATAGGGGCTTACATCTAACTGAGCAGGGCTTCTTCCCTCTTGTCTGCACACCTGTTCTTCTGCTCTGCCTCTACTGCATTAGCCTGCCTGGAGTTTCTGAAGCATTAGTATTTTTGTTTATTGTTCTGTACTGTCTCACCCTGTATAGTCTACTGTTTGCTCTGTGTACGGCGCTGCGGAAATCTTGTGGCGCCTAACAAATAAACGATAATAATAATAATAACTTAAATGTTTTGACCAATATATGAACTAATACCTCATGTTTTCATATTGCTAGATACACACAGATATGCAGTGTTAAGTGCTGACAATAACTGTCTTTTTTGGTTTGTATACCTAGCCATCATCATCATCATCAGCTATTTATATAGCGCTACTAATTCCGCAGTGTTGTACAGAGAACTCACTCACATCAGTTTCTGCCTCATAGGAGTTTACAGTCTAAATTTCCTAACATACACACAAAGAGACAGAGAGACAGAGTCTAGGGTCAATTTGATAGCAGCCAATTAACCTACCAGTATGATTTTTTGGAATGTGGGAGGAAACCGGAGCACCCGTAGGAAACCCACGCAAACACAGGGGGAACATACAAACTCCACACAGATAAGGCCATGGTCGGGAATCAAACTCATGACCACAGTGCTGTGAGGCAGAAGTGCTAACCACTGAGCCACTGTGCTGCCCATATATGGGAATTTATATTGCCATACAGCTGGTACCATTTATAATATGGGATATACCGAGCGCAGGCTTATTTCTTATCAGTGAGGTCAGAAGCAAAGACTTTTAATAGGGTTACATCTTATACAGCAAATGTAGTGGTACATGCTGTTAAATTGATATATTGGATAATGTACCTATTGTGACTGATTGCCGCAATGGGAGGGGCTGGGGCACGGAAACATGAAGTGGGTATGCTGGGTAATGTCTCGCTGAGGTAAATTCAATGAAAGACAGCAAGGAATAAATCAGGTCAGTAGTAAATAATGCTTAAACTTATTCTATAAATAAGCATGCCAGTCAATCTCTTGTATGGATGAGGTATGCACCAACATAGCCACTGTAGTGAACAATATCCTTGTTGTCTAAAAATTCACACCTCTCATGTGTCATAAAGCAATTAATATGTAATTCAAGCATTCTATAGTATTATCTCTGAATCCTTAGATCAGTGTTAGGCAATGTGATAGACCTGAGGTGCCACATGGGCGGCCCTTTTAACCTTCAAGATATACAAAGTGTCGAAACTACCATTGGTGCAACAGCTGCAGTGCCTGGGGCCCACTGCTTGGCAGATGCATAGGGTCAGGAGCCCTGGTTCCCTCCTCTCCGCCTCCCTGCACTGGGGCCCCCAGCTCGTTAGTTTCTATTAAAGTTATTTTATCGTTTACCAATAATCATTGTCGATGCGGTTTGTGTGGTTCCAACTCACAAGCGATTTATTAACAAAAGCAAAAGAATAACAATTAAATAAATAAGTACAGCCGATACATACGCTGTGCCCTACTGCGCACTGCTGGATCCAGCTTACAGTCTTTCAATCCTGAAGTCTGTGGTCAAAGAGACTGCAAGCTGATTCCAGCACTGCAATATAAATACATTTGGTGTTACTGTAAATACAATACAGATGACTTGGCATGTTTTCATAGGTTCAGGATCCAAGACAGTCCAGTATAGTGTAGTTCATAGGTCAGTTCAATCAAGCTCTCCAATCAGATGCATACCAATCTTCCCGCCGAGAGCTAGTTCAAACTGGCCTATTTACATTAAACACTCAATACCATTCTGATCACTAATTCCCTGTATTCCATAACTAGCATACACGAAGTGCGATCTCATATCTGATGGAACTGCTAAGGATAAATAGGGGATTAGAATGGCACCATACAGCAGAAAGGAAAGCTTGGCCCTGGGGCCACTTGTGGTCCACTCGTGTTTTTACCAAATGGCAAGTAGCTCTCTTTTACAATACAACCATTTATGAAAGAGAACATTCCTACAAATATATGAGAACAAAGCACCACTGATTATGAGGTCTTCAATTTTTTAACATCATTCTCCAGAATTTTATCATAGATTTTTGAGATGTTATAGTAATCCAGTTTTAGATAATACTATTAGCCATGCCAGGAACCATTAATCACCTTTTATCACCTTCAAAAAAAAAAGTTAAGAGCAAATATAATCTGTTTATTCTTAATTACAGGTTCTTCCATTAACAGAGGCGTAACCGTGTCAGGTAGCTGACAAATTTCACAAGCACATTTTGTACTTTCTAAACTGTGGATAACTTCATTTTATAACTTTTTCCAGGTTATCTAATATTAGAGACGTTATAGTAAGAAACAATTTCCATTCACAATAAGCATCAAACTGTAGGACAAGGTTACACAGAAATGACAGTGTCAAGTGTGATAATTGCAAAATGTCAAAGTCAATGCGTAAATTGGAAAAAAGCCCAAGAGTTATTCCACTGTATTTTGAATGCTTTGTTCACCCCATTATGACACACTACTGTTGTAGCTAATCTTTGGGACCATGAATCCTTATGAAAAAAAGATGTTTTAGTTTTGAAAAAAAAAAGAGAGAATGGATTGACCAAAATATTCTATATGATAAATTCTTGACTCAGTACAAAAATGTAAAGATTTTATTTTTCCCTTTTTAATATATAAAGTCTTCTTTTGATAACCATGAGACAGTTATTAGCAAAAGGAGACCCCAATGGTTCTTCGTGTTAGCTATCAATAATAAATTCAATGTATACTGGATCTAATAGTAATAGTATTAACTAGGGTTGAGCCAAACTCTAAGGAATCCGTTGAACATTTTTAAATTTGGTTGCAAAATCAGAAACTTGAAATGTGCCAAAACATTTTGTTTACCTTTTTAACTTAAAAGTGGAAACATTCTGTTAGTCCCTAATGAATTTATTTATTTTATTTTGTGCTGACCACACATATTAAAATATATGTCCGGTTTACATAAATTGGACAGATTTGGTTGCTTGGAAGCCAGCTGGATCCACATTTGTGCAATTAGCCAATGGCCACACCCAATGCAATTACAGTCATCGGCTGAACATAGTTTCAAACAAAAACAAATAGACCTTCATTTTTATAAAGTGGCTCTTGCAGAACTACAGCTACAGTAATTTATTCAAAGTCAGCTTAAGCCTAATGAGTACAAAGATCTCTTGAATGGTTACCTTGAAAAATGAATGACTAATCCAAAGAAAAATATGTGCAAGTACTAAAATACTCAACTGTATTTATTAATGCAAATGCATCAATACAGGTTAACCTTTCTCAACTGACAAACGGAGCTATTGTGACTTTCAAGGAAACCTGTGCTATTTGCCTTCCTAAACGTCATGTCAGCAATTTAGATTTATGAAGTTCAGCATCATCATCATCATCTATTTGTATTGTACCACATATTCTGTAGCACCTGACATAACTTGAAATAAATGTTATACATGAAAACAGTGAGCATAATAACAGGTATGGGGGTACAGTTGAACAGATTATTATTATTATTATTATTATCGTTTATTTGTTAGGCGCCACAAGATTTCCGCAGTGCCGTATACAGTACAAACAGTAAACTATACAGCGTGAAACAGTACTGAACAATAAACACGAAGTACCAATACTTCAGAAACTCTGGACAGTCAAATGCAGTAAAGACGGAGCAGAAAAACAGGTATGGAGACAGGAGGGAAGAGGGCTCTGCTTATACAAACTTACATCCTAAGGCAGGAAAAACAAAATCAGGCACAAAAGGGAGCCAGTGAAGCAAGGGGGAGAGAAAATAGGGGCCAGGGGAGAGAGGAGATAGGGGAGAACGAATGGAGGAGATGAGGGGTTAAGTGGATGGTTGGTAGGCTTTGAGGAACAGGTGAGTTTAAAGTGCCCGTTTGAAGGAGCACAGATTGGGTGAAAGAAGGATGGAGTGAGGGAGGTTATTCCAGTGAAGGGGGGCAGCACGGAAGAAGTCTTGGATTGTGGATTGGGAAGAGGTGATCAGAGTGGAAGAAAAGCGACGGTCATTGGCCGAACGCAGATATAGGGGGCAGTAGACTGGGAGAGAGCTGTAAGTGGTGGTAAGGAGTTTGAAAAGGATTCTGTAGGGGAAGGGGAGCCAGTGTAAGGAAAGGCAGAGAGGGGAGGCAGAGGAGGAGCGGCGCGAGAAAAAGATGAGTCTTGCAGCTGCATTGAGTACAGAGTGGAGGGGGGCGGGATGGGACAGGGGAAGGCCAGTGAGGAGGAGGTTGCAGTAGTCAAGGCAGGAGATGATGAGAGCATGGATGATAGTTTTGGTGGCATCCTGAGAGAGGAAGGGTCGGATGCGATGTTGCGCAGTTGGAAGCGACAGGCTTGTGCAAGGGATTGAACGTGGGGGGCAACAGAGAGAGAGGAGTCGAGGGTGACACCCAGGCAGCGGAGTTGTGTTATTAACAACGCAGAGAGGTCATCGTGGGAGGGGAGTCTGGAGGGGGGAAAGACAATGAGTTCAGTTTTGGAGATGTTAATTTTGAGAAAGCGCGAGGACATCCAGGAGGAGATGGCAGAGAGGCAGTCAGATAAATGAGAGAGGAGGGTGGAAGAGAGATCAGGAGAAGAGATGTAGAGTTGAATGTCGTCAACATAAAGGTGATACTGAAGACCGAAGGAGAAGATGAAAGCTCTAAGGGAGGAAGTATAGAGTGAAAAGAGTAGGGATAACGAATGCATGGGTGCAACGAACATAACAAATATCAGGCATGCTGGAAAATTCAGCATCAGACATGGATACAATTGAGCAGAATATTAAGTGCATGGATGCAATTAACAGAACAAATCTAAGGAATACAGGAAAATTCAGCATCAGACATGACAAGGGACATCCAAGGTAGTCAGATGGTGAAAAAACATGAGACATGAGGTAGAAAAGGCCCTACATGTGAGAACTTACATTCTAGAGGTGTGTTCCCTGCCGCCACTTACACAGTCACGTGAATGGTCAGGTCCAGCATATCATTCTCATAAAACACTCTGTGCTGCTGTGAATATACATCTGACTGATTGGCTACAGTTTATTCTATCCCTGTGCACTTTAAAAAAAATGGGGATACGTGGATAAACATGAAATAAAGATTGATTAAAAAACGTGTTTAGGCGCTTGTCAAACACACTTTAATTATGTTGTTTGGTTCATTTCCTGTTCAAATGAACAAAGTCTTTACCTGTTGGGAAAACAACACTGCTAAGCAGCTATCCAAGCAGAACATATCTCAGTGGTGACCGCAGTTCTCATTGGCAGGGCTAACTTTTGCAAAATAAGTAACTTCGTAAAATCAGGTAGTTTGCTTATGATTCTTTTCAGAGAAACATTTATTATCCCAGCTACACGGCACATTTTTATGATGTCTCTGTAGGGCCATTTTTCACTCAAACATAAATTTAGCTACAAAATTTGCAGGCATATTAAATTTAAATGCAAATCCAACTTCAGTATCAGAAGTGTCATAAAATTGCTTGAGTAGTTTCCAAGTTAACAAAAAATATACACTTGGTTTAAACAATTGTTGCTACCGATAAGTATATTTGCTGATGGGTTTATAGAAAAAGTGCTGGAGCAAAAATCTGTGAAATGTGGCACTCTGAAAAGACTGTGACATTCAGCATAATGTTATACGTTTCCACTTCACACTTTACAGGTCAATAAAATAGCCTCTAATTCAGGTCTCATAAACTTATGTTATCATCATCATCATCACCATTTATTTATATAGCGCCACTAATTCTGCAGAGCTGTACAGAGAACTCACTCACATCAGTCCCTGCCCCATTGGGGCTTACAGTCTAAATTCCCTAACACACACACACACACACACACACACACACACACAGACACAGACTAGGGTCAATTTGTTAGCAGCCAATTAACCTACTAGTATGTTTTTGGAGTGTGGAAGGAAATCGGAGCACCCAGAGGAAACCCACACAAACACGGGGAGAACATACAAACTCCACACAGATAAGGCCATGGTCGGGAATTGAACTCATGACCCCAGTGCTGTGAGGCAGAAGTGCTAACCACTAGGCCACCATGCTGCCCATCAATAAATATCAGTGTTTGGCATAAAGCTAACTATTTTGCAAAAACTTTAGTAATGTTCCAAATTGTTTTATCAACTGTGGCTAAAAGTATTGTACATTCTATTTTTATTTAAATGTTGTATGAAGGGGATTGTTGTCTAGGGGCTCTAGGGGGAATCACAAATGTCGGAACTGCCGTCTGGCTATACCTTTGAAATGCTCTGATTCCTGCACCTTTCTCACTCCCCTGCCTACATAAACTAGAACTACCCTCTCACCCACAACTCCCTCGGTTGCCCTTTATTTCACCTACCTACTCCTCCTGGTTGCTGGCGACACCTCCCCAACTAGAGGCCCCACAATATCCACACTGTCTTCTCACATTTCTCCTTCCACCCATAGTTTCTCACCCAACATGTATCTCCAATTGTTCCAACATCATTCTCTTCGCTCCACTTTATTTCCTCCCCTTTTTCAGTGCACTCTGGAATAATTGGTCTATTCAATAAACTCACATTTATCCATGATCTATTTCTTCTCTAGTTCCTCTTTCTACTTAAAAAGTGGTTCATCCTCTATGACACTGTTTCCACTGTAGCCGTCTCTTATTGGTGTCTTTCCTTCACAACACTCCTTGACCTGGTTACCATCAGGGTGGTGCAGTATGCTTCATACTGTCCCCTGGTTGTCTAGTCATTCCCCCCTGAACCTTCCGTCTTCTCCATTAAAGTCCATACATAAGTCTCTTCTCTCCAGTCCACCTATTGTAATGCACATGCCCCCAGACTCCAATTCCTTGCCAACTTTTCCACGTGCATTTTCATTTGATTCCCGCTCTTATTGGCAGGGCCAAATGAGAAAATCTTGCTGCTTTGCTGACTTCTTCCACTTGTTAGAAAACATTTCCAATAGTTGCAAAATGATTTTTAACAAGAAGCTTTTTCCTAATAAAAATAATGTAAGAGGGGTAATTGGATAGATTGATATGAGCACTATCACTAATTTAGCCAATATTTACTCATAGGGCCTGTTCGGACATAAGTCCCTATGCGTGCCGTATCTTGCTTTTGAAATAGCTCTGCCTGTGTTTAGAAATTGACCTTAAACCAATGAACATTGCATGTTATTTATGTATGAATGCAAATGTCACTTACATCTGCCTAAGACTTGAAGGGCAGAACGGAGAGGGGAGGGGAGGGACTGATGAAGGTTGACAATGTACAAAAGGGTGTGCTAATGTAGATGTGGCCGTTTCAAGCCCTGTGTTTCTCTACAGTACGTTTTATTTAGCTGTATGATTTGGACCAGCTGCAGGACAGGTGTAACAGCCAACTGATAGTGATGACTGTCACGGCAGTCTTTGGTAAAAACTACATGTATGCGTGCCACTAAAAAAAATGTGTATGCAAGGAAGATTGACACATTGTATGTACAGTATGCATTAAAAGCATCTTGCTTTTTTTATTTAATGTAAAAAACTAAATTTAAAACAAATATATATTTAAAAATATATATTTTAATTAATGATTACACTGTTAAGAATTGTTCATTTATTTTATAATTACAATTTTTTATGTGTTCTGGTGTGACCTTTTATTGAACAGGCTCTTGTGCGTATACTGCAGTCAGTTCTGTTTGTGTACATACGGTAAGTGAAGTTTAGCCAGAACGTACTTACACCCAAATTCATATGGAAACTTATATTGATATCTGATTGGATTGGATGGTTGGAACTACGTTCAAGTTCTGTGCTTTTATTTAAAACGCAAGTTGCATGCTGGTTGGGTCCAAACGTGAATCCGGCCCATAATGTCTAGGGCAACATAAACTAAATATGGCCTAGACCACTAATGGGTAGAATGAGAAACAGGAACATATGTGGTTGGAGATTTTCTGGGTGAACCCAACCTTTAAATAAACATAGCTACATATAAAACAAATGAAGTAGTGTTCCAGGTCAGTGGAGTAAATCTGGGGGTATATTTACTAAACTGTGGGTTTGAAAAAGTTGAGATGTTGCCTATAGCAACCAATCAGATTCTAGTTATCATTTGTTTAGTACATTCTTCAAAATGACAGCTTGGAGCTAGAGGCAACATCTCCACTTTTTCAAAACCGCAGTTTAGTAAATATACCCCCTGAATTGTTCTGATCTAGTAGTAGAGTGGGTGGAACCAGGACAATGAGGCTATCCTGTCCTCAATACAAATTTAGCTTCCAATTAGAATATAAACTAAAGTTCTAAACCTTAACATATATCCATTATCTTCACACAGTGACTCATTTTGTGGGCTGAGCCAGTATGCATTAGATTGCTGCCTATCAATTAGCTAGAAATTAGTGCATCTCATAGGCACAGAAGTTCTCACTGATGTTATTGTTTCTTAGTCACTAATTGACTGCATTCTAAAAATGTCTGCCTCTACTATATGTAGGCAATGGATGGAATTCAGTGGACGGCAGGGGTATTTAACATTAAAATATGCACAAATATAACCAATGAGGGATTAAAATAATTATTTTGGGGTTAAGACCTTACCATGGTGACCCAGGAACTGGCGTTGATGCCACCGGTTTGTTGCCTTTAGCAGTACAGTCCTCTTCACTTGGTATCTTCATATCATGGTCATTGAATCCGATATATGAAAAAGTTAAATGAAGAACACAGACCAACATGTCAAGCCTATTACACAATTCAAAATCTTATTAATGTTTCATCCTTAATGTAACTTAGTAAGAGCTTATCATATTAAAAATAAATGTTTCAATTACAGTTATTATGTATAATATCATGACTTTTTTTTTTTATCTTAATACAAAATCATTTTTGCGATTAGTGTTTTCCAGACAATTAAATTAGATACAATATAAAGTCATTTCACATTATCTTTTGGAATAGACATAATCATAACTCTGTTGCTAGACATATTTAATGAGAATGGAATAAAAAAACACAAGTTAAATAGTTTTCTCTGCTTGACATATAAACATAAGTATTTTTAGCACTTTAAGTTAGGAAAAGACAAACCTTATCATCTGCCTTGGCGGGTTTATTTTTCCTCTCTGAATGCAAAATGAAAGCAGTCGAGCAAGTTGCCCCATTTGTTTCCTTGCTTTTTTCTGTAAAACATAAAAACAGTTTTCCTGAAACCCCCGCAGAGAAAGTATCATGCTGCGTGTTGTTACCATACGCATATGTTTTACATATTTGATTTTTATTTTTTTATTTTTATTTTTTATGTAACATTTTATTGTTTTTATGCATGTTGTTATACAGAGGTAGTTAGCCTAATTGATGTTGATTAGGATGGCCTTTAAATACCCACTTTCCTATTCACTAGCTAGAAGTGTTCTAAAATACCTGTTGAAGGAGGAGAAGTTTCCTGAATTAGGTAGTAAAGGGGAAGCTGTGCAGGGTAACCCATCCACTTGTGAGATAGTGGGGCAGCACAGTGGCTAAGTGGTTAGCACTTCTGCCTTACAGCACTGGGGTCATGAGTTCAATTCCCGACCATCTGTGAGGAGTTTGTATGTTCTCCCCATGTTTGCGTGGGTTTCCTCCGGGTGCTCCGGTTTCCTCCCACACTCCAAAAACATACTGGTAGGTTAATTGGATGCTATCAAATTGACCCTAGTCTGTGTGTGTGTGTCTTTGTGTGTGTTAGGGAATTTAGACTGTAAGCCCCAATGGGGCAGGGACTGATGTGAGTGAGTTCTCTGTACAGCGCTGCGGAATTAGTGGCGCTATATAAATAAATGGTAATAATAATAATAATATAAATGCCCACAACTTGCTCTGAATGTAAGTGCAGTTTGTATCTTTTCTTAATTATTAAAAGTTTCTCTCGTTTTGGAAGCCCTCTGTCTTCCCCATCTACCCTACCCCATTACTACCTATTATCACCACCATTCAAAACATACATTAGATGTATGAAGTGTGTTTCATACAGAGACACATTTCACATCAATAACATGTACCCAGTATCACTTACAAAACCATTGTCTTGTTACAGATTTCTTCTTGTCACAGCACCTACAGTAATAACAGGAATAACACATTGGTCTACCAGAAAATATAACCTGTACAGTGAATGAAATGCTTTCAAGTGGAACACTGAATTAAGATCCCACATTACAGGCTGCTAATCATTGCACTGCAACAATTACAGATCAAAACGACTCAAACTTTAACCTCTTTTGTATATGGAAAAGAACTGGGTCTGTAATTGGTCTCAGTAGTTATTTGGTACTTTCCCTTTTTTTCTTTGAACATTATAGTTCCATGAAGTGATAATGACATTTTATAAAAAGACAGGCAAACATCCATTTAGTTCATTTAATAATAATCCAGCAGGTCACCCTTTAATGCTAAGTGGCACTCAGAGTGATTGACGTGTACATATGGACTGTGCCATAGTAGATTTTGTAGAGTTTAGAATAATTGAAAGCTTGTGTCAGCTTAATGGAAAGGGAGGTTATGGGAAAGGTTCTTTTGGAAGGAAGAAGAAATAATAAAAGCGGTGTACTGAACAGTAACAAAACCTGTGCCAGTCAGGGCCCCATGCCACATAAGTTTTCATTCCAAATCACCCACTGATAATTGTTTAATATAAACTTTCCACTTTATATTTCATTAGAATAGACATCATATCCCTCACTACAAGTGTATTAATATTTTCAGCATGCCTAATATTGCAAATTGAAAAAGAACTCCCCCATTTCATTGGAATATACAACAAGCACCTCATCAAACCTTTTATCAAGGTCTCACTTGTACCAATGAGCTTGAATAGAGAGGGTCTGGGGCCACTTTCTGCCATGGACCTTGCCTAAAATACTCCTTTTAGTAAACCTCAACTGCATTTAATCAGAATGGCGTAATGGAATCCTCTCAACATGTGGCCCTGATGATATTTTATCCAAATCCTCCATTCCTACCTCCTAGGTGAAGTGCAGGGATCCTCCCTCGGAACCTCCAGCAGCTGCATGATAATCACAGTGATGCTGCCTCCACTAAGTTCTCTCTAAGCTACCAAGCCTGGAGAATATGTGAGTGACTCTGGCTCTGTGTGTGACTATTGGGCAGAAGTAACTATTGGGCAAATAGCAGGCATATTGGTGTAAGGCTCCCTGTGATTTTATTAGAGAAGGAGAAAGGAGGGTTTGGACAAAACTGTAATAGAAAATGGAGTCCTCTTTGTATTACTACTATTAACGCTTATTTAGAAGTCACAATACAAAGGATGGCATTTTGCAGTCTTTACATCATCTAATATATGAACATTACAGAGGTCTGATAATGTTTGTTGATGGTTTTACTGAAACAGGGAGTTGAGCAAGTAGCAGAAAATGGGCTGGTCTAGCACAAAGCCGGGATTAACACAAAGACATCATTTATCCTTTATGATATCATTATGATGTAGTTTGTCATTTGCCATTGGATGTCTTTGTATGTAAAGAGGGCATATTTATGGATGTAAAGATAATTCTGCTGTACAATAGGTGAACCAAGTGCTATAACTTGTTAGGCAGGTTCAGTGCAAAAGACCAACTATTAGCGCTCTGGAATATGCAGCAAGCAGGAGGTACCAGGGCAGCAGATCCAACAGCATTGGATTCCAATAGCAGGGAGCTTCAAGTAATGGATAGCCAGGGAATCAGGCAATAGATCAGAAGCAGGAATAAAGCATGCTGAAATTGAAGGATCGGAGGCTGGAACCAGGGGACTGTGATTCTGGGGCAGGAAACACAATAATCTTCCAGTAATTAAATGCCAGAATTTATTTTAAATAACCTCTTCATTACAGGAAACTACCAGCAGCTGACAGGTAGTGGAGTGAAGTACTAAGCATGCTCAGGGTGTTTGATTGAATTCTGTCCCAAAGGTCGTTCTGAGCATTCTTAGAATGTTTTCCGGATTTCTGCCCCAAAGTTTATTCTAAGCTTGCTCATGGTATCTACGCTTGCTCAGGTTGTAAGGCTGATTTCCAGATCCTGACAACAGCAACTGCAATGCATTCAATTGAGAGGCTGGGTTAATTCATGCATTCAATGAAGCAGCTTTTCTTTGAAATTCTGGTGCAACATCACGGCAGAGAGTAAAAATATGGCGTTTCCAAGTTTGAATGAAAATCTGTGTGATTCCTGTCAAATGAACAGTATGCTTTTAAATCTGCCAGGTTATTTTTCCTATTAGTTAATTTAAAAATCGGAGCTAGAAATGTATTATCTTGTACTACAGCAGCATAAACCGTTCTGCCTGCAGAGCTACCAGTAGTGCTTATTGTACAGCAGAATTCCGGTGTGTCCCCAAAGATGTCATATTTATGTCACCTATGGTTTAATGAGTCACCTTATCTATTAAAGGAACATGCCCACTAGAATAGTTTCTTGCTGTGAGTATACATTCAAAATCTGTCATGGTGTCGTATACTTCTGTACCAATACTGTGTCACCATTTCATTGTCACATTTCAGAATAAAGTAACATATTATTTGTCACCAAGCAAGGCTAGCGCTGGCCAATCAGAGGCACACAGTTAAATGCCCCCCCCCCCCCCCCCACGGTGTTCAACACGGACCCCTGCAAGGAAGTTTGGGCTTCACTGCGGAAGGTCCTTTGACCTGCACCTTGATGGAGGAGTCTGACTAGACGAGGTCTTGGAGTGTGATAGACGCAGGAGGAACCTGAGCCAGGAGCTAAGAACTGATTCAGGATGAGCTGGGTCAAGAATCAGAAGACACGGAGCGTAGAACCAATTCAGTAGATGGAAGCACGGCCATTGACAAGTGAAGGTCAGCGAAACCAATAACAAGCAAAAGGGAGCTGAACAATTCCCAGGAACACTAGAGATAAGGGATCCAACACCCTGGCAGCGAGTTTAAATAGACAGTGCAGCTTGGAAAAAAGTGCCCTGGTAACTTCAGTGGACTACAGAGAGGGGAAGAGCAGGAAGAATGCTGGATATCAGGGGCTTTAGGTACAAGCCGGATCCCAGATCTAGTGGTATTTAGTATAAAATTCAAACTAATTCTTATCCAGTTGATCCAGAGCCCAGAGCCTTCTTGAAACCATACATTAATACTTTTCATAGTATTGCCTATAAGGAACATACATACAGGCTTGGTGGATTTGAATATCCTATGATGCTGGCATCCTTGTTAACACCATAAAGTAAGGTATTTGGTGACCAAGGCCATGATGCATGCACAGGGCAAGGCTTACAGTGTAACGCATCGCGCTGTTAGCACCACTAACCTGGTTCAGTGGAGTCACAGTACTGTGTCTTTATCTGTAAACAAACTTTCCCGGCTGTTCTGCTTCATGGGTGTGGCCATCTTGAATTGTATCATATTATCCATTCAGACAAACCAGTCTTCAGCAACACCGGTCGCATAATTCAGCCAGCTTATCAGACCACAGGGCATACTACTTAAACCAGGAATTGCTTCTTGCACATTGCCAGAACAACTCATCCTTTAGGTGAAGATCTCCAATCTCTGATTCTGTTCCTGACTGCAGTATGTCCTACCAGCATTACCAGATACTCTGTTCCTGACTCCAGTATCTCCTACCAGCATTACCAGGTGCTCTGTTCCTGACACCAGTATCTCATACAAGCATTACCAAGTGCTCTGTTCCTGACTCCAGTATCTCCTACCAGCATTGCCAGGTGCTCTGTTCCTGACTGCAGTATCTCCTACCAGCATTACCAGATACTCTGTTCCTGACACCATTATCTCATACAAGCATTACCAAGTGCTCTGTTCCTGACTCTAGTATCTCCTACCAGCATTACCAGATACTCTGTTCCTGACACCAGTATCTCATACAAGCATTACCAAGTGCTCTGTTCCTGACTGCAGTATCTCATACAAGCATTACCAAGTGCTCTGTTCCTGACTCTAGTATCTCCTACCAGCATTACCAGATACTCTGTTCCTGACACCAGTATCTCATACAAGCATTACCAAGTGCTCTGTTCCTGACACCAGTATCTCATACAAGCATTACCAAGTGCTCTGTTCCTGACTGCAGTATCTCCTACCAGCATTACCAGGTGCTCTGTTCCTGACTGCAGTATCTCCTACCAGCATTGCCAGGTGCTCTGTTCTTGATGGAAGTATCTCCTACCAGCATTTACAAGTGCTCTGCTCTTTACTGCTCTACCTTCTGTCAGCAGTACCAAGTGCCTCGGGCCCGGTCCATGACATCCTCCTCCAGCATCCATCTCGCACACTTCACTGTGGGTTCAGTATCCTGTTGGTTGTTCCACCGAGTCTCAGTTTGGAGTCTTCTGTGAGTCATTCCAGCTCTGACTTCCCTGTAGTGGGTTCCGGGTCTGTGCGCCTGTGTCTCAGTCCTGAGTGTCCCATGACCAGTTCCAGTCCTGACTTTGCTGCTGTAGATTCCAGTTCTGAGTCTCTGGTTCAGACTCCAGTTCTGAGTTTAGTGCCACTCTTCCGGGTATCGCCCAGATGAGCAGGAACTTCCTCATGGACCACAGCTTCAACTTCCCATCTACTAAGCCTGCTAAGCCCAAGGATCCTGATCCAGATGACCAAAACCTGGCATTCAGGACATACAGGTTCTTAGTGATACCAATGCTACATTTGAAATAGTATTTAACTTTTGTTACAGCTATGAGTTTCGTGCTTTAACAGTTGGCCTTATGCTAAGCTTAACAACATTTACATCATCTTCCCAACTACTCCAGGAACCATACTACTTGTATGCTGCTTTTAGTGCTCTGGAATAGAGGAACATTACCACAGCAGATTAGTACTAAACTCATTCAGGGAAGCACAATGCCCTGTACACTTGTGTGATATCCCATCACCAATCTCTGAATGTCTATCCCTCACTTACATAAAATGTGTCATTAGAGAACAACTTATAGATCCTTCTACTCTGTCAATGTCTTCTAGTCTGCTATGTCTTTAACATATTCACCCCCTTCATTGTTAAGCTTTGCCATTCCTCCCTTTGTTTTGTTTTTCTTCCAGTAATGTATCTACATAAATTTTTGTCATCTTTTTAACTGCAGTCTTTCTGTCTGCTTTTTAGCAAATTTTATTGTCTGTTTACTTCCTTTTGTACCATCTTTCTATGCTTTCCGATTAGGTCTGTTTATATTTCCTATATGCAGTTCTCTTAGTACTTACAGCTACTGCCACTTCTTTGGAGAATCATAATGATTTCTCTTTATTATGCGTTTGCTAGCATATTTAATAGAAAGCTCTGTTATCATTAGAAATGTTTTGTTTTTTTTAGTTTATTCCACTCTTCTAGCACTCCGCCTATTAATTCCCACCTTGTCAGAGATTCAAACAAATTACTTCTCATTTGATTAAAGTCTGCCTTTCTAAAATCTAAATCCATTGTTCTTGCAGTACTCTGCTTTACTGCTGTCTATGTATAAGCCGTACTAAGCGACGGTTACTTGATTCAAGATTCTCTCCTACTTACTTGCAAAACAAAGATTGCGTGCAGACAATTTTTTTTTATACCTGTAATATTATTTACATGAAACATACAGAACTGGGAACAGGGACAGTGGAAGGGACAAGTTAAAGGAGGTGGAAAGTCTTGAAAAGCGATAGTATGTAAATGCATATGAGAGTTTGATGCCTCTGATATTCTGTTCTTCTTAGTACACATTTAACTAATCCATACAGTAGAACTAATTTTGTGGATTGGATTTGACATTTTCCATCTTTGTAAGATTATCGACTGTACATCAAGCTGAAAGGAAGTGCAGCTATAATTTGTTTCATGCATTTAAAGTGTGATAACACCTAACAGTTATACAGCGTCCCAGTGTCTATTGAATAAATGGAAACATGGGGAATTATAGCCTATAAAACCTCATTTGACTCATCAGCGACTTGAGTCATCTGGAAGATACATTCGGCTTGGTTTAATAGTGCAAACAAGGCTAATGCAGCAGTAATTATCAGCTTCTCTCATAAAATTAGCATTGAGAGATTGCTGACCTGCTAATGGGCCATTAAGTGTTACCAGAAGTTGGTTAAATTTTTTGTGTCAGTTTCAATACGGATAATAGAAAGGGAAATAATTGATATATAATTGGAATATTGCTAGAAGGGAACAGGTTCTATATAGGAAATACAAGTGGCAGATTTGTTTCTACATAAGATTGAAAGATGCAGTTAAGTTATAAAGGAGTCTATGGGGAGATTTACTAAGTGGCGTTTTTGTATGGGGTTTGTATGTAGCATGCTGTCTATGGTAATAACTGAACTTTGCTCCCAATTCAATCTTCATATTGCTATATACTATATAGTTACTATAAAATTATGAGTTTCAATTTCTGATAGAACAAACAGAAAAAGCCTCATCATATGATACATATGTTTGACAGTTACATGTTCAACATTCACATGGTCGACACCATAATATAGACAAGGTTGGAAAGTCGACAATAATAATATTGACAGTATTATTAGGTTGACAATAATATACCTAACCATATCCCTAAGCCTAACCCTATCCCTAACCCTAACTCTAACCCTAACCATATAATACGGTCTACATTTAAATTGTTGACCTAATAATACTGTCTACATTTAAATCATCGGCCTAATAATATTGTCAACATTTGAATTGTTGACCTAATGTTGTTGACTTTCTGAATGTCGACCAAACAAATTTCTAGCCGTTGACCGCATACCATTATAATATACAGCAAACCTCGCACTCCTAGTATTTCACAATAAACAGCATAAACATTTACCAAAGTTTGGTGGTAAATTCAGTAAACCCCTCACCCTCCAGTACAATATCTGATTATAAAGGTCATATTTGCAGCACTGATGGACTAGACTCTATTACAGTCCTGACCCCAGGTCCCTAATACACCTATTATAAATCCACACTGAATATATTTATATTCTATTGTGTCACACTGATTTCTGTTTGACCAAAAAATGTTATTGTGTGTCAGTAAATGAATGTCCTTTTATTATAATGGGCTCATTGTAAGATCTAGTTTAAAGGCCAGCTTTAATGGAGTGGTGAACGATGGGAAGGGTCCCACACCATATTAGACAGTTCAAGTTTTGAGCTGCTACTAAAAACTAGAGAACTGCAATACAGATGTCTTTCATTTATTTTAAAGGTATAGTTTACTCTCTGATAGAGGTTGTTATCATTATTGTTTCAGATTTCTAAGTGCTCTTGAGCATCAGACAGTGGGGAAAACAGAGCATACATAACACAGAGACAAGGTAAACAAATTAAATGCAGATGTAAAAATGAATAAAGGATAGAGAAGGACCTGCTCATAGGAGAGTTTACAATCTAGTGTGATGAGCGGAATTGTAGTAAAAAGAACATGCCGTTTTGTCGTTGTGCATAGTTCCCACAATACAGTGTTCAAGTCCAACCTACTCCTACCCCAAACAGGGGCACTAAGAGTGGGGGGGGGGGTTAAATTAATTTTCAAAACAAAAGTACATTGTCCATGACAACTGTAGATGTTTTAGCAAAAAGGTATTTACTTGTAAGGTTTCAAGTTGCAGAGTTATACAGTAAGTTCACAGCATATAGATTGCACACAAACTAGTCTATCTTGATTTCTAGGAGAGAGAGACAGTTCTGGTTGCAAGCCAATTTATAACATTTAACAAAGGTGGGTGTGTCTAAACAAAATGATGTCACATGAACAGTTTACATTGAATCAGCAGACATGTCACAGATCTTCTTTCTCAACATGTGCAGCAGTCATAAAATTAAATAGACTATTCATAAACAAGCAATATATAAATTGACAGCAATTTATATGTATGTGTATGTATATATATATATATATATATATATATATATATATATATATAGCAAATTGGGTGCACACAATAAATTGTATTATTGATATAAATCCAACTTTAACAGGGGGGCAGGTAAAAGTACCAAGGCCCACGCCTACCTGATGACCCTGGCCTTTTTACGTAGTGGGAAGATCCACCAATCTGGTGTGGCCACACCCCCCTCAGCGGCTATGGAAGGGGCCCCAGTTGCTGTAGCAGGGCCAGAGATTCCCCCTGACCCTAACTACCCCACTCAGCAGAAAGAATTGACTACCATCCCCCCAGTTATATTCATAGACAATAAATTATTTGATGTACAAATTTACAAGCACAGCGTAGAAAAGCATTCTGCAGCATAGCAACAAACTGGAAGAATGTATAGCCACATTTACACCTCAGCGAAAAGGCCACGAATCTTGATGTGCATGGAATTTCTTAGTGCTTTCACTCAAATTTAATACTGACCGGACATCTGATGGATTCTCCACTAATTTCTTTAACTAAACGCTTTCACAAGAGTGCAAATTATCAGCAAGCATAAATAGTTTTGTCTGCTGATAATTAAAGGTCATCACATCTCTTATGTACCTCAGAGGGGAGCCTGTATACGATGAAATCTATTTTCTAATTCCTTTACAGCTATTGACCAGATGTCAAGAAGCTGCAATTATTTCTCTATTGATAATCATCATTAAATATTATTTAGATCAGTCACAGGAAAGGGCGATTCATTGAAGACGGAGTCATTAGTTGCATAAATGATAGAAAAAAAAAGAAACGTTTTACAGATTTTTTTTTCCACTTCTATGCGCATAAAACATATAATTGCCTTTTACATGTGACCCAGATGAGTCAGGAAGCTCATTTGCATCAACATAAATTTAATTAACAGACGCGGACAGGAAGAAATGCTACAAATTTTTCCCAAAAAAGAAAAAGGTTACAAGCTCAGTGTAACGGAACAAACCAAATACACTTAATAAAGACTTCCTGTTCATAGAAGGAAAATATAATATAACAACAGTTATATTTGTTATGTAGTTTGCGTGTGCAATCAATACTTTATTTCTTCATATTTCAAATACAGTACTATTTCTCATTTGCAAACAGTGGGCCTGATTCATTAAGGAAAGTAAGGCAAAAAAATTAGTAAGTTCTCTCCAGGACAAAACCTTGTTACAACGCAAGGGGTGCAAATTAGTTTATTATTTTGCACATAAGTTAAATAATGACTGTTTTTTTCATGTAGCACACAAATACCTGATAGCTTTATTTGTGCACTGAAATTCAAGGTTGATCCAAAGATGCTGGATGCCGGCGGTTTATTTTGACGTCACCGACGACAGCGACTTTTGACGCACCCTAACCCTAACATTGACATACCTCTTAAATGTACATGGCGCTGTCTTCGGTGACATCATAATAAAGCTCCGACATTTAGCATCTTCAGATTTTCCAGCAGTTGCATAGCACTTTTTTCAATAATGTCCTCCGTCGGTGTTAAGGTAAGTATATGTTACAAGTTAACCCGTGCATGATACTTATGCATTCTAGTCAAATCAAGCTACTTAAGGTGTTAAAAAGGTTCTTGTCATGCTTTTGGGGCTAGGCCAGGCCTCCTCAGGGGAAGAGCGTTACTTCCCGACGTAAGCGCCCTTTTTTAACGTGGTTTTGTCCACATGTCACCACCTCATCATTCTTCTCCATCACCTCATCCTTCATCTTCATCGCCACATCCTTAATCTCCATCGTCTTACTGTTCTAAAACCTCTCGATACACAACGTTTCTGCTAAACACCTTATCGCTGTGCTCAATCAGTCTTCCTTGAAGGGCAGTATTCATAACCTGCACTTTCACATCACTGCTTCTCCGTACTCGTGAAAATGCGACATACAATTGTCCATGACCAAAGACAGGCTCTAGTAAATAAATACCCACACGGTCAAGTGTTTGACCCTGTGACTTGTTAATGGTCATAGCAAATGCCGCCTTAAAGGGGAACTGCCGCTGTCTTAGCTTAAACGGCAGTCCTGTTTCGGATGGACATAAGACAATCCGAGGTATCATCACCTTCTCTCCTTCAGCAGAGCCAGTCAAAACTTCTGCTTGTATCACATTCGTTTTCAGTGCTGTCACTACTAATCGAGTGCCATTGCACAGTCCTCTCTTAACATTCAGATTTTTCAATAGCATAATAATGCTTCCAACTTTCAATCTTAATCTGTGCCTTGGCATTCCGGAAGGAGTCAAGAGTTTGAGCCCTCAACTCGTACATTTAGCCTTTACTACCCCTCCCACGGGGGAAGGGGGGATGATGGAAGTTAACTGACTTCACTATTATAATTTTTTTGTCAAATAATGTCAGTATACCAAATTTCAGGTCAATTGGATGAGCCCTTTCTGAGAAAATAGTTTTTTACACACACACACCGCTAGGCTTTTATATATTAGATAATTATGTTGTGATTTCTCCCTTCATGTTTTTTTGTAGCTATTGTCGATGTCGGTATCCCAAGCATTGGAATACCGATTACCACCAAAACTGGCTAGGGCCCTAAAGGAGATGCCTTGACGTTGGCAGATGAGCTTATTCCAATCAAGCTATAAAGTACACAAAATTCACCTACATATGTATATGCTGACACATACTAGTAGGTTAATTGACTGCTATCAAAATTGACTCTAGTCTCTCTCTCTCTCTCTCTCTGTCTGTCTGTCTGTCTGTGTGTGTGTTAGGGAATTTAGACTGTAAGCTCCAATGGGGCAGGGACTGATGTGAATGAGTTCTCTGTACAGCACTGCGGAATCAGTGGCGCTATATAAATAAATGGTGATGATGCTGATGATAGTGATTTATGTAATGTTTGTTTCAGAGTACTGGACTATCATTTCTTTTGCTTTTCCCATACACAGTGGTCTTAATTGTCCTGGCTGCACTTTCTCAAATGATTTGATTCACTTGTACAAATTTATTTTATTTAAGGGAACCCGCCTTGGTTTCATTGAGTTCTAATAAATACACTCAATATTTATCATTGAAAATTCTGCTTTTGTTATCTTAAAGGGCACTTCTCAGTGTGTGTTTAACAACATTCAGTTCAGTTGACGAAGAAATGTAAGAATTAAAGGGGAACTTATGCTCCGTCTTTGTTATTGCACTAATGTGCACTGAATACATGTAGACTTTGTAATCAATCCTTGTTGTTACCCAGGGAGGCGTACTACTGTGGTGCAGACAAGTGATTATTATGATATAGAGACTTTTGATGCAAGAAAGACCCATTCATACAGAGACTGCCATCAAAGGTTGTCATTTGGATGCACATTATTCATTTATATCTGGATTTACTTAACGTAGAAGTGCCAAAGAAGAACCTTCAGTTAAGAGCATTGAAATCCTCCAGGACATGAACAAACAGTTAGGAAGAATCCTGAAACCTTGTATACCAATGCCAAAATAAGAGAGGAAATATCAAGAAGGATTCTTTACAAAGTCTACATTCATTCAATTCACATTAGTGCAATTACAAAGACAGAGCATACGTTCCCCTTTAATTCTGTCAACGGTGAAGAATAGGCTGGTACCTTATATGTAAAGGACAATAAAAACGGTATAATAGAACTGTCAACATTTCAACGTTTGTTTAATATACATTCCAAAATGTTATGCTTCGATTATAGTGAACATCTTTAATATGTTCCGTAGTACCACATTAGAGCCTTAAAGTGTCCAAAATCACTGCTGAATAAAGGATTAGTTACTGTCTACCCATAACACACATACAGTGTTACAACTATGCTGCAATAAGATTTTACTATTACTCAGATATTATATACAGACCAGTACACTTTTCTACATAACATTTTCTAGGAACTGGTTTTTTTTTTCTATTAATCATCAGATCAATAGATATGTGTATGCCAAAATCCCAACAGCATTAAATAAGCAATTTAACACACCGTTTGATGTTGACGTGGGATCCGTCAGGCCAGTCATGAAGGTAACAGTTGGTGACTTGGTTAATCTGACAATTTGAGCCGGTAGCATGGGTGTGATATGAGCCTTCATTCTCGACGGGCAACCTGGTAACACAAGAGTGAGCAACAATCAGTCGTCTTTATGACGCTCATTACCTGAGATAAAACATATAATGAAACAGATGGGTACAAAGTTGCAAAAAAAAAAACCAAAAAAACATTTTATATATTTATGGGGAAGTACTGTGCCATTTGAATCCTGTGTGTAGTGAAGGAAAATACAGACAGTATTGTTTTCCAACTTAAAATTCTACGTTCAGTGCTACGTGCACCGATATGCTGTAACTATAGCGACCATGGGCACGTTGCATTCATTTTGTAAGCTGAATTACAAAAACGACAAACTATAACAATAGTCTGTGTGTGTTAGGGAATCTAGACTGTAAGATCTCATGGGGCAGGGACTGATGTGAATGACAAATATTCTCTGTACAGCACTGCGGTGGTGCTATATTAATAAATGGTTATGATGATGATGATGATGATGAATCTAGCTGTAAGTGACCTTTTAAAGGTCGAGGGGTTTCTGAGTTGGGGGGGCACATTCATTTTGTCAGCAGCCAACCAGCCTACCAGTATGTTTTTGGAGTGTGGGAAGAAATCGGAGCACTGGGAAACCCACGTGGAGAACATACAAACTCCACACAGATGAGGCCATGGTCGGGAATCAAATAATCCATGGTCTCATGACCCCAGTGCTGTGAGGCAGAAGTGCTAACCACTGAGCCACAGTGCTGCCCAAATTAATGAAACGCTCTAAAAATGAAAAGTGTAGAAGTTGCCCATAACTAATCAGATTCTAGCTCTCATTTTCTAGAACGCACTAAATAAATGCTAGCTAGAATCCGATTGGTTGTTACATGCAACACCTCCACTTTTCCTTTTTAGAAAAAAGAGGAAAAGGTAAAGACTCCGGGGGTAAATTTATCAAGCTGCAGGTTTTAAAAAGTGAAGATGTAGCAACCAATCAGATTCTAGCTATCATTTATTTAGTACATTCTACAAAATGTCAGCTAGAAACTGATTGGTTGCTATAGGCAACATTTCCACTTTTTCAAACCCGTAACTTGATAAATTTACCCCCCAATCTCTTATTGAAATAATAAAAGGAAAAGTCTTTTAGCAAACAGTAGGATTATGCTAATTTCAATGTGAATATAAATAAATATATAAATGAAGTCCAATCATGGACATAGGAATAGGCAAAATAGAAATAAAAAAGGAACTAACAATGAAATACATAAAATGAAAATGGTACAAAGCAACAATCTTGCCATTTGAAAAATGGACAGATAAACTATGAGGGACATAAAAAATGTCATCTATTATATTAAAAATATTACATTGAAATCAAATCATTATTTCCGAAATTAATCATTTTAAATGTTAGAGAAAAGTTTGCAGTTCCATTCCATTTCATTTTTAATACAAAGCAGAAACCTGGTATAATTAATTAAAACAGTTTTCCAACTAAGGAACATTTATCATCTGTGACATTTATATCAATGTTTTCATGTAAATTCCTACTAAAACGGTTTAAGGTAGCCATTAATCATATTTAGGAATTGCCAACATTTTAAAGAACAACTACACCTAAATTAAAAAATAAAATTGTAACTTTAAATTAAAATCCAGGCAAAATGCATTATTTGGACTTATTCTGGCTTTCCTCTGGAGCTATGTTAAAAAAATAAAATGTAACTGAGTATTTGGTCTTCGGGCCTGATTCATTAAGGATCTTAACTTGAGAAACTTCTTATTTCAGTCTCCTAGACAAAACCATTTTACAATGCAAAGGGTGCAAATTAGTATTCTGTTTTGCACATAAGTTAAATACTGACTGTTTTTTCATGTAGCACACAAATATCAACATTAAATTTCAGTGTACAAATAAGCTATCAAGTATTTGTGCGCTATATGAAAAAACAGTCAGTATTTAACTTATGTGCAAAACAGAATACTAATTTGCACCCTTTGCATTGTAACATGGTTTTGTCCAGGAGGCTGAAATAAGAAGTTTCTCAAGTTAAGATCCTTAATGAATTAGGCCCTTCATTATGAACAACAAAACACACATCTTGCAGCTCTTAGAAAATGAATAAAGTAAATGTAAAAAGCTGAAATAGCAAAGTGTATCATGTCAGTTACTTCCTTTAAAATTGCTCTTTAATACAATGCCATGCTCCTATGATTGTATCCACCAAAGGTACAGTATGTGTTTTAATGCAAACCTAAAATTCAGACTCATGCTGCTGTACTGTATGGTTATTTAACAAAAAAAACACTTCACCCTCCTTTATGAGGATGACAAACTTCTGCAAGGTAATGGAACAAATAGCATGTTGGATATATTTAGTTAAATATAAACCCTTCAATTACATTAACTAAGTTACTTAGCTCATGCTTTAATGTCTTTTAATGACCTATAGTGAATTTCATTGCTTTTTAGAGATGGGTGAATCATTTGAGATGAATCAGGCAAATTACAGTGCATGGCACATGAAGAAACCAGCAAGCATCAACAAATGTCATATATCTATAGCCTTGTTTAAAGAAGTTTAGGCTGGATACACACACACTAAAGAAAATTTCTCCTGATGCTCTTTAATGATTTTTTACAAATGGCAGCAAAAAAAGAAAAAGTTCCGATCAGCGTGCCGATTCCTGTGTACACACTATACATGTTTTACAAGATTTACCTTCAGATCTGTGCTCTTCATCTGTCATAACCATCAACTGAAAAGACTGTGGGGTATATTTACTAAACTTCGGGTTTGAAAAGGTGGAGATGTTGCCTATAGCAACCAATCAGATTATAGCTGTCATTTTGTAGAAAGCAATAGATAAATGATAACTAGAATCTGATTGGTTGCTATAGGCAACATCTCCACTTTTTCAAACCCGCAGTTTAGTAAATCTAGCCCTGTGACTGTGCACATTCCATAGAGATCTATGGACACTGCCGGTCGTGAGTGCGTACACACTGCAGAATTGGAAAGACATTGTTCCATCATTGAATAAGATTTTAAGTCCAGTTTATAATTCAAATGAAACGATACGATGTGCTTTGGAACAATAATTGCTCATTGTTGCAGAGTACACACTAATGTAATGTCAGGCAAAATGCTCGTTTATCATGTGATTGGCCCAAAAATCGGCTGAAAACCCTTTAGTGTGTACCCATCCTTACAGTCTCTCAGACACGTATTGTACTACAGAAAAACGTCTGTGGACACTCTCTGTTATTATGACTATTAATAACCCAGACTAATGTTATAAAGGTGTCATAGTAGCATTGTAACACCTCAGTATCAAAAATAACAATAAAAAAAAAAATAGTTTAGATCTACTAAATTGGGAATAGTGTCAGCCACTGAAATCAAATTCTTGTTGCAATGGTATTGCTGTCAGTGAAAACATAAACATCTTACGTTTTATGTGCCAGATTCGCTATCAATAAAATATGCAAATAAAGCTTATTATGCACACACAATAAATACATGCCCATATGTTTTCCCATCCATTGGCAAGGAAATAAATCTTATCAAGTGACTAACCAGAAACTTATGTGAACTGGGATAACATTTGTGGAATGTTGGGGGAAGTTACCTTTTGCAGAACAATGGGAGATTAGTATGCAGCATAAAAAGTAGCTTTGTAGGCACTATAAAAATGCATTGGGAAAGAGATTTCCTTGCATAAATTTAATATCATGACTGTATTTGTGTACTTTGCTGCATGCTTTTGAATTTTAAATACACACAATCAGCCATAATTGTTAAGTATGAGAATGCAGCTGCTGTAATACGGATTATACACTTGGCAAAGATGATTCAGCCAGGTGTTTAAATAGACAAGCAGGATACTTTCATATTTTAATTAAATTAACCAAGCTGACAGCAACAGCAACAACAACAAAAATACAATTAGCAAAATTAATAAGATTAGTGTGGCTCTATCACCCACCCAAAAAAAATCCATGTTCATGCGAGAATTGTGTTCAGGTGGATTTGCCGGCAAGGCACAGTGGAGGCAGCCATTTTCTGGGCGGAGCCAATAATCGGTTTCAATCAATAATCAATTAACTCGGAGCTCGTGACATCCTAGTGAATTTACATGTTGCGTTCTTATGAAAATTGGTTCCTCCTTTCCTATGTGCTCGTGACAGTCCAATTTAAATGTTCCTTATAAATTCACGCATGTCTTATTTATAATTTATGTACTCAACCATCCCATTTTTCTTCGTTACTGTTATTGAGAACTAGCAAAAATTAACAGTTGTTGATGGCATAAACAAACCTATTGTAATAACAGTACAATGGAATTAAACTGTTGTTTGTTTTAAAATGATTTTCTCAATTGTTTAAGCACCCAAGGAATCAACAAGATAATTAATTCCAGTATAATACAAGAAGATTAGTTCTTTTTCCATGGCGATGAGAAGAGTTATGCTACCTTTTCTCAGTGCTATGCAAACAGAACTAATCTTCAAGAGAAGTGATATCAGAGAATCAACAACATTTATTTATATAGCGCCAGCATATTCTGTTGCTCTCTTTATAATTGGGAACAAATACAATAATAAAACAATACTGGGATATACAGAAGAGACAAAGAGGTAAGAGGGCCCTGCTCGCAAGCTTACAACCTATGGGACAATGGGAGTTTAATGCATAAGGGTTAAGTGCTACATATTGCATATTGGTCCAACCAAAGTGCAAAGTTAAAAAGCGCTTTTTAGGATTCAATGTTAAAGATGTGCTTTGGGGGTTAGTGATGTTCCTTGGGGGTTAATGATGTGTTTGGGGGATTAATGAGATGCGGGGGGTTAATAATGAGTTTGGGTGGGGTAATGTTGTGTCTGGGGGGTTGGCATGATGTGTCTGGGGGGGGTGGCGTAATTTGGCTGGGGAGTGGGGTGATAAATGTAATGTTTGATTGTAATGTATGTATTATATACTGCATGATCTGTGTTATGTACTGCGTTCACTTATTGCTCGGTTTTCAATATTTCATGTAGCTATACAGTTTCCAAACAGGTCCCAACATTCCAGGATCCATACAAGAATCCAGTACCAGGCTGTGAAAACTGCAATAACAGGTAGGTGACAGCAAAACCCTTTTAATACATAATGGGGAGATTCAAGAACATCACGGCTGCACATTTTGACTGGTAGCACGGTAAAAATATCTGCTCATTTTTGCTCGCATCTCAAAAATCTTTAAGACTGTGGCCTTGTCCCCTTCCGTGGCACTGCTGCTACACGTCGGCACCATGCACCTTGCATTCTCATCTATGGAGGGAGGGTGTGGCAAAAAGTTGTTGTACCAGGGCCCCAAATTCCTCTTGGCGGCCCTGGCCAGGATAACACTTTTTCTGTCATAGGCCTGTTTTCCTGTGTCTGACTTGCATTGTTAACACAAGTGCAAAGCATGTGATTGTATGTTAAAATGGATCACATTCAATTGAATGCATTCATACCCACTTGTGTTTGCAGCATGCGGCCGTGCTGCAGCCAGTTTGTGGACGCTGCTTTCCATGCGTTCAAAGCATGTCAATGAAGAAGTACATTTTGTATATGGGAATGCATTGTACCCACTATATACCCACTAGGGTTATGCTGTTTTACCTACATTGTGCTGTATTTTTTCCATTGATTTCTATAGCTCTCATTTATTATTATATCCAATTCATTTCAATGGTTACCACATGTAGAAAATCCCTTGAAATGAATAGCTGGCTATATAAACATGATTCAAATCCATTGCACTGCTAATTGTTTCACCTCAATTAATCTCTATTCTGACAAAGCAAGGAATCCCAGCTAATCAAATTGCAGCTAGAGTGGCTGAGCAGCTAAGGCATGGGAGTATACACTCACTGTGTGCCGGGTTCGAGTGAAGCAGTATGTGTCATCTTGATCATTATCATCATCATCTATTTATTTATATAGCACCACTAATTCCGCAGCGCTGTACAGAGAACTCACTCACATCAGTCCCTGCCCCACTGGAGTGTACAATCTAAATCCCCTAACCCACACACACAGACTGAGAGAGACTAAGGGCAGTTTAATAGCAGCCAATTAACTTACCAGTATGTTTTTGGAGTGTGGGAGGAAATCGGAGGAGCCGGAGGTAACCCACGCAAACATGGGGAGAACAAGCAAACTCCAAACAGATAAGGCCATGGTCGTAAATCGAACTTGATGATTTTTTATTCCCAATGGATTAATAAAAGCTCTTCCATCCATTGCAATACAGTTCCAAGATGCTAGAATCCCCACTGAAATAAATGGGAAAATCTCTATGCTGCATTTACCCAAACACATTCATAGACATATACAAATGCATCCGTCACATATCAACTGCGGATATTCTATGTTCACTGCATATTGAACGCATGCACAAATTTATGGTGTTTCTATGTATTTTCAAGTATGGATTGTACTTGCATTTTTTGCCGTAGACAAAGTGCCAGTGAGTAATCAGCCATAACACTTTAACGTTTCTGGGTACGCAGCTGAAATGTTGTGACAACATTCTTTATGCCTATGATGTAAGAATTTCTAAACATTTTCCAGGTAGTTGGTCAAGGATTAAAAAATCGGTTGTTAAATATGAAGAAAAATAATTGAAATAGAACATTTTAACCCCAAAGACACTTGTTTAAAGTAAATGTACCCAACAGTTTTTCTTTTCAATTTATTTGAGCAGAAAAACTTACAGATGGAGCAGAGATTATTGCAGTGACAGAAGGGCACAATATTTTTTTTAACAATTAACACTAAGATTTTAAGCTATCTCATCATCATCAACATCTATTTGCATAGCGCCAGCAAATTCCGTAGTGCTTTACAATTAGGAGCAAACATGTGAATAAAACACATACAAACAAACAGAGAGGTTAGAGGGCCCTGTACGCAAGCTTACAATCTATGGGAACTGAACGCCTGATATGTCATAAAATAATCCAAATTCTCTACTACTATTAATTCTACGTATGTCATCTGTAAAATCCAAACTCAAAACCGCAAAAAAGTAAAGAAAGCACAACGTGGCATTGTCAGAATCAATGATGGTCACAAAAAACACAGTCTACTAAAATATAAGGTGTCTCAGGAAAAATGGCTCTATATAATATAGAACCGGCAAATCAATTTAGTTCATCATGATCACCATTTATTTATATAGCGCCACTAATTCCGCAGCGCTATACAGAGAACTCAATCACATCGGTCCCTGCCCCATTGGGGCTTACAATCTAAATTCCCTACACACACACACAGACAGATACACAGACTAGGGTAAATTTGATAGCAGCCAATTAACCTACCAGTATGTTTTTTTGGGGGCGTGGGAGGAAACCGGAGAACCCGGTGGAAACCCACACAAACACGGGGAGAACATACAAACTCCTCACAGATAAGGCCATGGTTGGAAATTGAACTCATGACCCCAGTGCTGTAAGGCAGAAGTGCTAACCACTACGCCACCGTGCTGCCTCTAGTTCACCACCTTGCTGTTTCCATTGGTCATCTCCAGCGTCGGAATGAAGGTAAGTCTGTTTCATTTTCTTTTGTGTTTTCACTCTTTCGGGTTTTTTTTGCAGGAATTCTGCGTGTCGGAATGGTGGTAATCGTAAAAACGTCTTGAACCTCCGTTTTAGGTCCAGAATCCAGACTTCCAAATGAGCAGCTCACTAACATCTTACAGTTTCCTATTCAACTCTTCCAGTTGTTCTAGAACTGCATACACAACATAGGATGTGCATTGGGTGTCATTACTAATAATGGAACACTTACCAACTATAATTTACTTGAACTACTTGGGGAAACCTACTCTCAAATGATAACACGTAGCATTAACTAGAATAAATGAGTGCAATACGACTACTGTCGGAATACTAATAAACTACAAACAAAGTAGTCTACAGTAATATTTTAAATAAAGAACTATATAAAACGTTTTAAAAATCAGTAAGAGTACAACAAAAGAAATCACAAGCTTTTACAGAAAGATACTACAAAGAAAAAAATAAAAAGACAGCTCGGGTTTCCTATTTATTTGTATTGAACTATGTGCTTGCATGCAACTATGCGCTTATTAGAACAAATGTACTGTTCAGACCGTGCCAGAGAAAAGAGAAACCTCACACAGCTTAGAAAGGTTTCCGAGCTGTGCAAGGTTTTTCATTGTTTGGAAACTGTCTGAAAGGTACATTTGTTCGGATGGATTCGAAGTTAGTTTTGTTCTGTGTATATAACCTCACTTAGGTTATATATAACTCATTACATTGGGGTAACCTTTATTTTAAATGTCAATAACTTTGATATTTTCACTTCCATTGGTTTATAATGTAATTCCTCTATTAAATGTATCTTGATGTTGAATCAAAATGCAAGTCCAAATCAAGGCCATCCAGAGCAGGTCTTGCCCCCTGGGTAGACAGATGATGTCACAAAATGGGAGGAGCCGTTGTGTTTGTATATCATACTGCATACTACAATATGCTTAGCAGCCAAGGAACGAAAGTTACATTCCATGGTTAACAAACACAATCTGGGGCCTGATTCATTAGTGATCTTATCTGCCTTTTTTTGCTTATCTTAAGCAAATCCACTCTGTGTATGCCCAGAAAAGGGAGTTAAGAAGCAAAATCCACTGCGCAAGTGAAGAATTTCTTAAGTTAAGATGAAAATCCATCTTAACTTCACTCTTATCTGCCCCGTTTCTTCTTAAATTAAGCATCTTAACTTTTGTACAAGATAAGATCACTTATGAATCAGGTCCCTGGTGTTTATGTTACGTTACTAGATGTCATTATGTTGCTGATTAGGTCATAGTATTAGCATTGGTCCAACTACCTGCAATTCTGTGTCAAAATTTACCCTTTTGAGTACATCAAAACATTTACGTCCGGGTAACTAGACATTATAGAGATTTATTGAAAAAAATCTAAAGGCAAATACATACACAAGTAAATGCAGTCATTAGACAAAAAGAGTTTCCATTCTGTCACATCCAATTCAATTGTATCTTATTTTGGTCAATTAAGGACCACATGTGAAGTAATTGATAAAAAAAAAAAAAAGCATGGCTAATGTAAGATAAATTAATAGAATCAATTAATTACAGTGTACTGTTTATTTTGCTGTTACTTGTATCATAAGCCAGAACTTGCTATGGTATATTGATAATAATATTTAGCAGGATATGGTTTGCTCCAGGATCAAAGAGCCAAGACGTCTGATTACGTTGCAGATGTATGAGATGATAAGGACGTGCGGTGCAGGAAATGAAACTGCAGTGTTTTTTTTATCCATCCGTTTCAAATGAAACACTACAGTATTTATGTCCCTGCAGTATTACAAAGGCAGAGAAATATACTCAGAACTGATAGGTATTTTATAGCAAAATTAAATACAACAGTATCTGCACACACTCTAAAGTAAGATGTATTTTCACTTTATTTCTCTATAAATGTTCAGTGCTGTATATAGAAGTCATTAGGCACAGAAATACATTCCTCTACATTTTTCATTATCTGCCAATGAAAACCAATGACAGCTTTGTGGGCTATAAATTAGTTATTGTGAACTTGGCTTTTGTAGATAAATATTATTTTGTTTATTTCTGCTTCTAGAGTCTTGGTGCCCCTTTGAACACCCTGCCTAATATATATATATATATATATATATATATATATATATATATATATATATATATATATTTTAGTTATATATATAACATTAAGATTTTTATTATCTCTTACCTATTAAGTTACCTTAAGTTTTTTTTATATACCTCCTAAGGTACTTTTCTTATTATACACTTCTTATTCAAATACTCCCCAGGGAGCGCAGGTATTGATCCTAATGTACACTGGGTCCTGATAGGCAAATCCCTACCCTGGCTCCCTGTGTCAAATTTAAATGACTCACCCTTACCTACAAAGCCCTCATCAACACTACCACTGCATACATCTTAAATCTCATATCAAAATACTCTCCTTCCCACCCTCTTAAATTTACCCCTTACCTGCGCCTCGTGTCATCTCTGGAAACTATCTCTCACTTGGCCTACAAGACTTCTCCTGTGCTGCTCCCTACTTATAGAATTCCCTACCACGCCAAATCAAACTATCCCACAACCTTCAAATCTTTAGAGGTTCTCTAAAAAACCATCTCTTCTTTAGCAGTGACCTTATCCTTGATAACACTATTTATCAAAATACTATCCCTCCGCTGCTCTTAGATTTACCTCTGACCTATGCCTTGTCTCGTCTCTGGTAACCACCTCTCACTGCAGCCTATAAGACTTCTCCCGTGTTTCTGGAATTCCCTACCACGCTCAATCAGACTTTCTCCCAGCCTTCAAATCGTTAGACTGTCTCTAAAAGCACATATCTTTTGTAAAGATTACCTTATCCCTGATGATTCTATTCCCACTAATACACCCACACAACTTCCCCAATCTCCACTCTAAGGCACACTAGCTCCTCTTGTTTCAGCTGTGCCCTCCTCCACTTAGAATGTAAGCTCTCTAATGAGCAGGGTCATGCAAACCCTTTGTTTTCAAGTCTGCATTTATATTTTCTACCTTGTAAGTCCCTGTTTTAAGTATGTCCTGTTTTCCCTAATGTATGGCACTGCTGAGCACTGTGGCACCTTACAAATCTACAATATTAATAATAATAAGCCTGTGTTTTTTTTAGACCAAGTCCAGTAAACATGATTTGCAGAAAGAGGAGAGGACAACACATCACCTACTATAAGCACCAGTGTTCTGCTGTGTTGAAGACATTAAAAGCAGCTTATAGAGCTAGTGTACCAAACCAAGGTCTCTATTTGTCTAACTTGGTTCTACTAAACCCAATGTTCTTCATTCTATGACCAAAAGAGCAAGAGGAGTGAGTTATAGAAAAGGATAATGAAGATATATACAACAATAATGATTTTATGTCATCAATGTCAGCTTGCATGAGTCAATTTGTCTATGTATGTGTGTTTTAAGGCAATAGGTGTTTCTCTTTACATTACTTCCTCATTCTTTCATACCAGTGCCACTAACCCTACCTCATCATCATATCCATCATTATGTATTTATAAGGCAACACAAAACTCTGCACTGATGGAGTTGACCAAGGATTTGATAAAACATCGGAAGCTTAAAATATTTTTGCTAACATATACATTCTTATTGATTTACTTTTGAAAACAAATTAACTAAAAATGTTTTAATGCTTTACAGTATTTAAAGACTTCATGCATTTTATATAAATGTTTGATTATATAATGCATAAACCTTTGCTTAAAATACATATTTATAATACTCTTTGAGGCATTGAATCAGTGATTTTGTGTGCTATTTTTAAGTTCTTAAATTGAATACAGAATTAAAACACATGTATATCCAAAATTATTGGCGATCCACAATTACTATTTCTTTAAACACCTAGGGGTTACTGTATCAAGCCGAGAGTTTCCGGTGGGTTTGAAAAGTGGAGATGTTGCCTATAGCAACCAATCATATTCTAGTTATCATTTTGTAGAATGTACTAAATAAATGATAATTAGAATCTGATTGGTTGCTATAGGCAACATCTCCATTTTTCAAAACTGCTGGAAACTCGCAGCTTGACACATTTACCCCCTAGAACTTAGTGGAGCCATCTGTTTCCTAAATGAGTTCAACTTATGTTGTTTATTTATTCTTATCGACACCTGTACTATACTATACTACACTATAGATTAGCAAAATATTCAACTATATGTAGGAATGTGTGAGAAATCCAATGTAGGATATCTGTGAATCCAAATGTTTACTTTGTTATGACTTTTTTTTTACAAATAGTACAAAACAAATGTTTACTTATTAAAATCGAGTTTGTACAAATTATATCTCTTGTTTGAATCATATCTCTACCTTTTGTTTCTGTTTATGTCATTACAGCAGCTGCTATCATTTCACTCTTACTGTGTG
This sequence comes from Mixophyes fleayi, assembly GCF_038048845.1. Classification (NCBI taxonomy): domain Eukaryota; kingdom Metazoa; phylum Chordata; class Amphibia; order Anura; family Limnodynastidae; genus Mixophyes; species Mixophyes fleayi. The sequence continues at coordinate 24,080,324 of NC_134407.1, forward strand.
AGCTTACGACTGCTATTCCATCTCAAAATAAGCATGTTCCCATATTAAGTGCTGCTATCACACTGAGAAAGCAAGCAATGTTTGTCAGAATCTAACTTTGCAAACAGAACACGTTCCCACCCGACTCTCATTCGTGAACAAACATAAAATTGAAAATTGTAGGGGGAAAAAGATCAGCCGATGCATTTGCATCAATTTTATCTTATTTTCTTTTTTTCTCTTCTAAATAAATGTGTGTTCCCGTAAAACCCTTGCACAGGAATAGCAACAACAGGTGGCGAAAAGGTGGGAAACGTACACAGTAACAAGTATCACACAAACCAACATAACATGCACAAACAGCTGCCATGAAAACTGGCCGTCAGCCAAATCATCAGCTGCGGAAAAATCAGTTGCCGCTACCTACTGTACTCAAGGGGAAAACACTTCACAACTCTCTACAATGTTTTTATAGAAGAAGGCGACTCTACGTCTTACACAGAAAATGTTGAAAACATCAATACAATATTTCTAATGACAATGAAAACAAATAAGAAACATAGTGACCGATTTAATAATTTTATCTGCTCTGCAGCCCATAGAGATGTGGGGAAATGCCATGTTTCTGCAAAGATTAGTGTTTCCAGGCTGATAAATCAGTTCTGGTAGAATGAAATAATTTTTAGAACTTGGAGCAAACTTATTTTAAAAATGTAAGTTTTGAATAAAACAAGACAGCAATGTTTTTCAATGAATTGTTTAATATAACACATTGATTATAAAGGATCATTGTACCATCTTAAACTGTTGTTCCCTTGAGACAGTAATAAGTAGAGATGCTCGGGCTCGGTTTTCTGAAAACCGAACTCACCAGAACTTAGGGGATCCGAGTAGTCTCACAGGCCGGCTCGGTACTTTTGCGCGTCCTCGGATCTGAATCGAGGCAAAACATCATTGTTGCGTTGTCGTATCTTGCGGGTTTTGGATTCCATAAGTACCTCCCTCCCCAGGAGATTCAGCACCATTGCTCACAGAAACAGGGGTAGCAGTGTTCTTATCACTCTCCAGTCTCCAGTGACATTGCTCAGTGCCATTGCTCACACAGAAACAGGGGTAGCAGTGTTCTTGTCACTCTCCAGTGACATTGCTCAGTGTCATTGCTCACACAGAAACAGAGGTAGCAGTGTTCTTATCACTCTCCAGTCTCCAGTGACATTGCTCAGTGCCATTGCTCACACAGAAACAGGGGTAGCAGTGTTCTTGTCACTCTCCAGTGACATTGCTCAGTGTCATTGCTCTTACAGAAACAGGAGGGGCAGCAGTGTTCTTGTCACATGACAAACATTGACTGGAAATTACTGGAAATTAATGTTATTGAGGTTAATAATAATGTAGGAACAAAAAAAGAGCCAACTTATGGTATTTTAGCATTTTAGCCCAAAAAAAATAGGGATATTAGAAAAAAACAATAATCCAA